>NC_141825.1:22910106-23037606 GCF_982586985.1 Callionymus lyra | reverse complement strand
CATTAAGCCAAGATCTTTTTCTTTCATATTCCAAAGGTTTGTCTCTTCAAACTTAAGAAAAACATTCTCCTTCGAGCCGGATTTGAACCAGCGACCTAAGGATGGCTTTAACGCTCTACAGTCCTCCGCTCTACCAACTGCGCCAAAGCTGGCGCACGTTAGTCTGTTAAGGGGGGGGAAGAAGGAAGAGGAGAGGGGAGAAGGGGGAGGAAGAAAAAAGAAGAAAAAAGAGGAAAAAAAGAGAAAAAAAGGAGGGGAAAGGGAAATATTCAGGAAACTGAATTTATCCCATTTTTAGTGATCGTTGTTATGCTATTGACAGTTTTTTATCAACTATGGGCATTGTATTTAAATAAAATATGTTGGTTATGTTAAGGGAAGTTGATACATATTCTGCTTTTCTTTCTTGTGATGTGATGAAACATGCAAAACACAAACAGATTTTTCAATATATATATATGTTTAATTTAGTAAAACACACAAGAAAAATTTACACATCAACCCAAAACCAGTAAAAAAAACAAATATTTTTTATACAATACATATATCTTTTTTTTTTAATATCCTCAAGCCACTTCTCTTTAGGAACAGTCTCAGTCGAAGGGCAGTAAATTTTCCCCTGATACTGACTGTGCCCAGTCTCCTTTGTCCTAAACTGCCCACATTTTTTACAGCTGTTGTGCTCCTCCTTGCGGTTCACCCTTCTAACCGGAGCTGGAGCAGGTGCAGGTGCATGTACAGGTGCAGGAGAGGCACAGAGGAAGACTCCTAGAGGGGGCCCACTAAGGGCGGATGGTGTCACTAGGAGCATCCTTGGTTGGGGAAAGGCAGGGCTGCGTGGAGCAGGGCTGCGTGGAGCAGGGCTGCGTGGAGCAGGGCTGCGTGGAGCAGGGCTGCGTGGAGCAGGGCTGCGTGGAGCAGGGCTGCGTGGAGCAGGGCTAGGAAGCTTGGGTGGTTGTGGAGGAGAAGGACTTGGGCTGCGGCTCACTAAATTAGGCTTTAGTAGAGCTGACTTGGACCCTCCAAAGCGAGACTTTGTGAACTACAAAAAGAAAAAAATGTATTAGATCATGATTGATGCTCCATACAATTTCACAAGTGTTGTGTCTAACTGTGGGCAGAGATAAAGAAACCAGATGCATGTATTATAGGTGTGTAACTATATTATTATGAATGGGTGTTTGACATTTGATTAGACTTCAAGACCATAATGATAAGAGCACAATGAAATAAAAAAAGACTATTATTCACCATCGATAAACTGGGAGGAGGTCTCAAGAATGACCGTGGCGTCGCCAAAGCCTCAGTCTGTGAGGGCCCGGTTCCTTCTATTGATGTCCCAGCTGCTACTGCTGTTGAGGTGGTAGCATGGGACACCGATGTTGTTGTTGCAGGGCCCGACTGGATTGACAACAGCAATAATGTAGCATTAGGACAGCAATGTTATAGTGTTATAACATAACATAATGCTGAGAGTAACTAATATTCGACACATGACCGTCATGCTGATGTTCAGCTCACAATGTAATCTCATTTGTTTATGTTATATGAATAAAAAGATTACTTTAGAGGCGTGAAAGCCACAAGAGCAGGCAGTGGATCCTCCGAACAGGACAGTTTGTCCACGGGTCTGCAAAGGGCACTTCTCAATCTGAGGAGATATTTTGGCGTTATTTACTCACAGTTTATAAGTATTTACGAATGTATAATTTTTTACCTTCTGATAGAGGTCATGCCACTTCCGCTGTCGTGGAGCTGGTCTGTTGCCTGCTCCAGAGGGCCAGACGCCTGTATTGGCAAAGGCCTTCCTTCAACCTGGCCATCCATTCACCATCCCCCATGGGCTTGTGGGACTTTGGTCTAGCACTCATCTGTTGTGGAAGTAATAAAGTTAAATTAAATCCCCAAATTTCTCATTTTTATTAAGCAAAAAGAAGTGAATTATAATATATTATAATTTCTAAGGCTGCATGCTTTGTAAAACGTGTAGAACTCTGTTTAAAAACGTGTAAAACTCTGTTTAAAAACAATAAACTCTGTTTAAAAACAATAAATTCTGTTTGTAAAACACCCCAATAACTGTAGAAAAACGAAAACACAATGCCTATTCTTACCATGGAAATGTTAAACATAATATTTTATTTTATTTTTTAATTTTATTCGACTTTAAATCATTAAACTCTTGTAAGATAACTGCTCCCTGCGCGTAATTGTTATTAACGGGAGACAAGAAACAAAGCCCTACTTCGACGGGCAAAAACACGGACAAAAAATAGATTATTTGTTATAAAAGTTAGAAATATTTTTCTGGTTAAATTACTGACATGTATTTAAAGCGGATTTCATTCATACATTAAAGCTAACGTGGGTAGTGACAAATATTTTGAAAAGTAGTGTGTTATAACTAGCGTTGCATGCACGACATTTTATGCAAGAAAATAAACATAAAATTTTATTTACATGGCTAGATAGTAATCCTTAATATTAAAAACTTACCTTCTCAATGTAACAGTCTGCAATCGCTCCTTGTGACGCAAATGAAGTAGCGAGGGAGGGGGTCGGTAGATGAGCAAGTTCATGCGCGCGCAGGGGGGGAGGGTTTAGCGCCTGTGATTGGTCAGGCTCACTCGAGCCCCCTCTGCTTCATGATTGGTTTTCGCTTAAAGGAACTCTGTTACACGATTGGTCGAGCTGAGAGCACCTCTGCTTCATGATTGGTTTTTCACTTAAAGGAACTCTGTTACACGATTGGTCGAGAGAAGACAGTCTGACGTGCGATGGGTAGCGCCACAGAGACGGTGTGCGCCCTTTAGTGAACAGAAGGTTTATAATTCTGACACTCATTGCGGTCATGTCCATAAAAATATCTTTAATAACACTAACGCTGGTGAATATAGCACAACTATATAATGATTACAACACATACTAGTGTAGTATTTGAAAAATGTTAATGTCTAATTAATTATTAAGATGTTAATCTTGTCTTGTTTAACCTGGACTTCATCCCTGAACCAAACCCCTTAAAGGTTAGGTCTCAGAGGCGTGTCATCTCAGCCGATACTGCAGACAGTTTTTCTGCTATGTTTTAATTAAATTGTCCATGTTGAGGCAATCATTGAAGAAAAAAGGGTCAATGTTTCGCTATTCATCGTGTTGAAATATTGGATCAAGTGGCACCTGTTAAAATTGGACATGACAATTCAGAAAAAAAGGTTCCCTTGGACAAATGAAGATCTACTGAGTATGAAGAGACATTGTCAAAAGACTGAGCGTCTCTTGAAGTCCACTAAACTTTAGGCGCACAGACTTCACCTCAGGGATCTAATGTCCTCATTCAATGAGATGATGGAAACTGCCAGATCTGATTAAATTTGGAAACTTGTAAGAGTAAATAAGAAAATATCACCCCTGTCTTCTGTGAAGCTGACAGCAATGCAGTGTTGTTATTTTTTACTGACAAAATTGAGAAAATCACTCCCCTTCTGTGTGGAAACAGAGGGGGACCCCTGTTATCACTGAGCCTGTCTCCACGTTGTGGGCCTTCTTTAAGCCTGTTACTCTGGCTGATATTTCGGCAATGGTGAGAAAAATGAAACCCTTCTGTGCTGCCTTTAAAGCAAGTTTTAGTTTTGAAATGTTGGCAGAGTGAGTGCCCTTTGTTTTAGCTTACAGATATTGAGTCTGAGTGACAGTAAGTTTTTCAAGAGACGATCTTTGGCATATTTTTGCTGCTCCTGTTAGCAGTTGGCTCGAGCAGTCGTGAAGAGAAGCTGGCTATGAGCGGTTGTTTTGAATGTACTATACAGTTTAGCCTCGGAAACCTAACATCTGTAAGTACACTTATACGTTTTCATGTGGTTTACAACGATGTCTCATGTAATTAGTTTACAAACTCATCCCTTTTATTGTCTGTATATTTTCAGTTTTACAAAAAATAAGTATTGGTCAACAAAAGTCTTAGTCAGTAAAAAGCCAAGGAAAAGAAAACCCTAGTTGTGTCTCGAGTCGCGTACTTAAACTTTGTATTTTTAGTGCATAAGTGCGTCTCTTAGTATGTGAAATCTAGTGCGCCATGCACACTAGTACGTCCAAACTTGCAAAACGTGCTGCCAGCAGGTGTTACAGCTGGTTGCAATCATCATTAAATAGTAGTAGAAAAAGATGTTGTTTTTTCCGGTGCGTAGCGGCAGTGTTTGATTTGAGACATACTATCTGTCGAGAATTTTCGTACTAGTTAGTACGTACACTACCAACAAGTGTAAGAATTGGGACCGCCCTACCCGTCAATACGTCATCAATCGTTGCCGCTTATTATGACGTTGGAAGAAGCGACTGAGTTGCTCCTGGCGTTATATCTGCGTCTTTCCACAACAAGACGTCGACATGTTCGAAGAAGAAGATATCTGAGAAACATCCAAGTGCTGGTGGAACATTTCACGGTATGTATTTGCTTGAAAATAAGTTTTGTTTAGCACTAAATGCGCTAACAATAGCAGCGAGCGATGTATGCGTTTCTTTGTTGTTGTTTTCTAAAATAATACAAACAGTAGTGAACTATGCTTAGATCGTATTGTAGCTGGATTTTCTTGATGTTTGTTAAGGTTTATATTAGGTTAGGTTAGGTAGAACTTTATTGATCCCTCAGGAGGTCTTCTTCAGGAAATATAAGCAGGATTGTAAAACTATTAAGTTATATGAAAGTATTTCGAGCACACAACCGTGGCGCCCCTGTGACCCGGGGGACTCTCACCGGAAGACCTGAGCCGGTACTTGCTTGGCCATACTTCCCCTGGGCTCATGCGGTGGCGCTCGACCCGGCTACTGGCCATGTTCACGGGGTATTGGGGGGGGTGGCTCCGCTGCTGCTGCTGTAGTGGATCCCTATCTCCTTGACTTGTCTTCTCGCGGTCCCCTGCTATGGACTTGGTGGCGGCCTGACGATCTGGGGGTCTTCCGTGGCATGGCCTGGCCCCGGAGCTCTATCCCCTGACTGGTTTTCTGGCTGTCCCTTGGAGGGCGGGCCCTTGGCCCCTCTGCCTCCGTGCCTGCGCCTGGTGTCTCCCCCTCTTTGCTTCCTCGGTCGTCCTCTCTGGTGCTTGCCCTTGCGCGCCGCCGGGGCCCCCCCGGTGGTGGTCCGCTTTCTCGCTGGTGTTTGGGGTCAGGCTCGGCTCTGGTGGTTATCTCACCTGCCGGGTCCTGGTCTCCCACGGGTACCTGCCGCGGTTTGGGCCCCCATGTCTGGATCCTGCTGTGCTAGGTATGTGCACTCTGGCCTGGCTGGGGGTGTGGTGGCTTCTTGGTGTCACTGGGTTCTGCCTGCCCACCATGCAGGGTTGGGTGGTTGGTGCCTCTGGGTCCCTACTTGCACTCTCTTCACACACACACCCACACAACCACACACACACACACACACACAACCTAGAACTAGTTCATGATTTGACCTTCGACCTGCTTGATGTTGTTGTTGTTATTATTGTTTATTGATAGTGTTAATCACCAACTGGTCTGACTCACAGTAACCTGTCAATCACTGACAACACTGATGGAAACATGAATTGATCCTGATATGAAGAAAATAGAAATATTACAGCAACATTATTGATCATTATGATCATGTGAACTGAAACAAAAATGTACATGAACATCTTTTCCTCACAAAGTCCCTGATGTTTTGTGTCATTCGTTAATAAAGAACTGGTGTCCCTATCATTTTGTAATGATAAGAGTAAAGAGAGATTAAAATGAGGAATATGAAATGATGGACACATGAAGGAATTTACTCTTATATGAAGAAAATGTGTCATACAGACTCCAACAACACCAACATTTTTGAACACTATTGTCATGTGACAGAGAAACAAAAAATTCAAAACTGAGTGACAGCTATAGAATTAACTATTTCTTCTTGGACTGCCTCTTTACTGTCAAACCTCTGTTCCTCACAAAGTCCCTGATGTTTTGGGTTGTACGTTGATCAAGAATTGGGGTCTCTGCCATTTTGCATTGGCTGCATTCTTCTTTCCTGGCAAGTTTTCCTGCTTCAATGTGTCGCTTGAAGTGACGCATTACTGCTGCCACCTCAGCCTTTGACCAGGGCTTCTTCACTACTCTCCTGGAGTTCACTGGAGCAGAGTCAAGATCTGTAGATAGAAGTTAGACCAACATCATACAAGACACTTCTCTGTTGCAACAACGTTCAAGTGTTCTCTACATATGACCAGCCAGAAGGTTAGGTTGATGATGCTTTCATTTCAACAAGGGGATAAAATACTCTAGAAAAAAAGATGAAATGATGAAATAGAGCTAGATGAAATGAGTACAAGATGAACAGATGAACATGGAGACAGATGAAAGGAGAACAAGATGAAATAATGAATGTAGAGACGGATGAAAAGGAGGACAAGATGAAATTTTGAATGTATAGACGGATGAAAGGAGAACAAGATGAAATGATGAATGTAGAGATGGGAGAAAGGAGAAAAAGATGAATGTAAAGAAAGATGAAAGGAGAACAAGATTAAATGATGAATGTGGAGACAGATGAAAGGAGAGCAAGATGAAATAATGAACATAGAGACGTATGAAGGGAGAACAAGATGAAATAATGAATGTAGAGACAGATTAAAAGGAGATCAAGATAGAATGATAAATGTAGAGACAGATGAAAAGGAGAACAAGATGAAATGATGAATGTAGAGACAGATTAAAAGGAGATCAAGATGGAATGTAGAGACAGATGAAAAGGAGAACAAGATGAAATGATTAATGGAGAGACAGATTAAAAGGAGATCAAGATGGAATGTTAATGTAGAGACAGATGAAAAGGAGAACAAGATGAAATAATGAATTTAGAGACAGATGAAAGGAGAACAAGATGAAATAATGAACATAGAGACAAATGAAAGGAGAAGAAGATGAAATCATGAATGTAGAGTCAGATGAAAAGAGAACAAGGTGAAATGATGAATGTAGAGACAGATTAAAAGGAGATCAAGATGGAATGATAAATGTAGCGACGGATGAAAAGGAGAACAAGATGAAATGATGAGAGTAGAGACGTATAAAAGAAAAACAAGATGAAACTATAGACTAGAGGTCAGATCTAGTTGTTACCATAGTGATGTAGTTTGAGACAACAATGAAATAAGTATGTAATTCACCTTCACACTGAGAGATCGGCTCATGTACAGTTGATGTAATTGGTTCTTCATCTGAACACAAAATTAAAACAAAGTTAAGATTCATCATGAAAACAAACACAAGACGATGAACTCACTCAAGTCCTCCAAGGCCTCAAGCGAACATTCTGGTGCAGCTTCAGTGCATTTGTTTTTTTTTTTTTTTTTTTTTTTTTTTTTTGGTTCCTGATGCAGACACCTCGGTCTCACCTTCAGAGTCACTTCAGCAGTCTTTGGTCTCTGTGTCACTTACAGCCAGTTCATCTAAAACAAACAAAAAATCATGGCCACATAATTCCTTCATGTTTCCATCAGAATAAGGACAAGCAAGGAATGTGAATCCATAAAAGAGATTGTTTGATATCTCGACGAACCTTCGATTTCTATTTCGTCAAGGGACTTTCCTCGAATGCTGGACAGTTGTCCTTTCTCCAGAGACAACAGCAGTTTCGAAATTTTGGCCAACTGTGTTGTTGGTACAGGGAGTCTATAGAAGTCCCTGTGAACTCGGATATCATGACCAAGGAAATCTGCGACTTTATCAAGTTCGTTATTCTTCAGGTTGAGGACTTGTGAGAGCGTGGCCACATGCTTATGGAGCTGTGTTGATCGTAGGTTCTCCGGGTGTTTTGCTCCACATACATTTGCAAAGGTGCGTAAAGCATCTTGTCCACGATAATGGCTCATGGCCTTTGGTCTTGCAAACAGAAATGTGTTTGTCGCACAAACATTGACTTCTGTTCTTTTGCTGACCAACAGAGAGAGGGCATTAACCATGTTAGGTGTCAGGAGAACTGCCACCTTCTGACCTCTTTTCCCCTTCATCTCCACCCTGGAAAAGAAGTCGCAAAGCCTCTACTCAGTCCTTGACAACCCCTGCGCAACATCTTCATGCAGCTTTGAAGTGTCTCGGTTTTCAAAGTTTTGCAGGAGCATCTTGGACACTTCTCCTGAGCGCCTTCTGTTATACACAATTATCTGTGCTAGCGTGACATGAGCCAGAACAATGTAGTGCTGAGGCTTGGCCTCCTCTTGCATTTTGGAGATGGCCGTTGATGCAGCTCTCTGCAGGTATTGGTGCAGGGCTTTCACATCTTCGGTGAATGGAAGAGTCGAAGGGCAGTTAAACTTCGCGTCACTTAATGTGGTCAGAGCCCCGTGGGAGACAAGCTCCGCCCACTTTGAGGTGTAGAGCTTCTTAAATAGTTCGGCTGATTTCATCTGCTCTTCATTTTCTGCCATGAGGGCACGACAATGTACAAGGTCTGAAATTTTATGAAGCGTGTGCCCCAGTTTTAACGCCAGGCTCGGTGTTAAGAAAGTGTTTTTGCTTTCATCAAACCCACACACTTTTTTGGCGCATGTAATCCTTTTTGGTTGGGTCTTGGCCGTGTCTGTTGAAGAGTGACTGACCAAACTGAATAATATAAATGTCATTTCGCACAGCTGAGGCAACCTTGTCCTCCTTCATCGCAATTATCAGGTTCCATACTCCACTCGACACCTCGAGAGTGGATGCAGCACCTAGTGCCACTGCCTCACCCAGCACTCTTCTTCTCCCTGGTACTGAGTCACTGTCCTGGGGTTAACATTTCTTGACATGTCTCCAGAGATTTTTTCTAGTAAACAAGCCTTGGCAATGAATGCAGTGGATGAACTGTCCTGTCTCAGATCCAGCAGCTGTTTTTCTTTTCACCTTCAGTTCTCCTGTGCCTTTGAATAACCTCAGTGTTGTGTTTGAAGTTCCCTTTGTTCCTCATTTGATCCAATAAAAATTGACGTTCCTTTGACTGAGGTGGGAAAGAGAAGGCATTCAGAACTTCAACGTTGGAGGAGTGAGTTTTCAGGTGTCGGGAAATTTGACATACTCCCTTCCCACAGATGTAACAATAATTGTTCTTACTCAAGGCAACTGAAGTTGTTTCTTTGCTACGCTCTGAGACAATCTCCTGTCCACACAACGTTTGTGTTTGTGGTGGCTTTGATGTTTCATCACCACTGATAGTGACAAGCCCTTCAGAAGGCAACAGACCTGTGGATGAGCTGGAAGGGATGTTCTGTGTGGTCTCAGAAGACACTCCAGCATTTGTAACCACTGCTGTTGCTACCGTTTTAGGTTTCTTAGTGGGTATGACCGGTATGGTGGCGTCTGAGTCTTCATCTGACGATTCAACATAGTCTGGTATGTAGTCCACGTCAGAGTTGCATTGATCACTATCAAACATCTTCTCCAAAGGGGGTTCATTGTTCTGATTTGACAACCCTTTGTCTTCATTAGCGTCATCCAACTGCTCCTAAAACAACGACGATATAAACATGAACAGTGTAGGATATTTCTTAAAGACATCACACAGTTTGTCTTCACCTCTGATATATGGTAGAATGCAGTTGTGATACGTTTGAGGTAAGTTTTATGCCAGACACCAAAACACACTGCAACACAATTTTAAATCAGCTGAAATGTTTTCATGTAGACCAGAAATACACTTGATGGCTCACAAATGGCCAGTTACTCACGTTTGCATCTGTATCCTTGCCATTTGAAGGACGCTACAGGCCCCACACACCCAACACACTTGTCCAGACTGGATACATTTGCACACACAAGCTGATGTTGTTCACACTGTTGATAAAATAGAAATAGGAAGACAGAATTTTCAGTTTAACATTTCGATTTAAATATAAACATTCATATTACATTTTAAATTTAAATGTGCAGAAGTTGAATTATTAGTCAACATCCTCATATTTAGTCTTTATTAAACTTCCATTTAAGTGCTTCAGAATCCAAGTTTACCTTTTTGGCCTCACCGGGTGGGTCAGTGACTGCACTCGTCTGACTCATGTTCTACGTCATTGGTGCGAAGCCCTCTAACGGCTTCGCTATTGGTTTACCCCGAGGCACCGCCTCGTCTCTGAGAAAGCTTAATGAACTCGCCACCCAGCAGGGGGCAGTCCACTTCCTATAAAGGCGGGAAGCACCCGCCGCACTTCCTCCTTTACAACTCAGCGAGAAAGCTCCTGACAGTGGAATGGAATGATGGCGAATGAATATTGAAGTGAACCATGTGTGCACGAAGACTCCCTGAAGAGGGGAGACACACATGTCTGCTTTGTTTGCCTAGGCCCAAATCACACGTGATGATTATGTGGCCTTCCGAGCGCTTCCCACGGCTTTTGACAGTGACGGGAAGCGTTCGAGGCTTTTCGACCCACGCCGCCTCAGAGATCATGATTATGATCAACACAGGTTAATGCTTGTTGTTTAAGAAAAACAAACAACATGGCAGTCCTGTGCGGTGCACTCGACAAGCTCACGTTCCAACGTGTTGGACCCTGATGAGTCGAGCTGAGTCGTCCCTCGATCATGAACAGACGACGTTGACGAGGAGGACAACTGGCTCGCTGCATGGAGTCGACCATGAGGTATGCGAGAGCGATCAGGTAAGTATCTCTTGCAGGCCACATGGCCCTCCTGCAGCACTTGACGGGTTCACTTGAGAGAGGTGTTAGTGTGCATGTGTTTCCGCCTGTGAGTGTGACGTATTCACAGGCCTCATTAGAAACTTTCGCCGCTAATGCTAAGCTAACATGCTCCTTCGTTCATAGGCGGCGAGAGTTTCCTCTCAGAACACAGTTCGGAGGAGGTTTTAAACCCCTTCGTCCGGGTCATGCCGAGACTGTAATAACGCAGTCTGTCCACACGAATGAAGGGCAGACTCAACCGTCTGTGTGTTTGTTTCCAGATAAGCAAATGTCCACGAGACCGGCTTGATCAGCTGTGTTTACTCCACTTCCGTGTTGACATGCGCTGACGGGATTTGACTGCTGATGAGCGTTGTCAATAAAAACCCCGGCGCCATGGATGACGTCACGTTTGGCGGAGAAACGCCATGGATGACGTCACGTTTGGCGGAGAAAATGCCATGGATGGCGTCACGTTTGGCGGAGAAACGCCATGGAACGGACGCACCATGGAGAGGAATGGCCCGGCAGGAGGCGGCGCAGCTCCGCCATCACCTGCATGGGCGTGATGACGAGGCGCGACAGGGATACGGCGCTCGGAGCGGAGATCCCGTTCGTCGGCCTCATCATCTGGTGCTGGGGGAAGCGTCACCAGAGACCAGCCACCCCAGCAGCACCAACAACATCGGTAACAGCGGCGGCGGGCGACGAGTGAGCGTCGCCAAGATCCGCAGCGTGAGCCGGGGAGCCAGCAGCCGCAGCGGAGTCGTCGGCCGAGGGCTCCTCCCCCCTATTCATTCAAGGGCATGTGTCGGGAATAAAACAAGAGAATGTATGATGTTTCTGTGGTTCGTTCTGAGAGATGTTAGTAGTGCGCATGTGTTTCCGCCTGTGAGTGTGACGTATTCACAGGCGTCATTAGAGACTTTCGCCGCTAATGCTAAGCTAACATGCTCCGCCGTTCATAGACGGCGTGAGTTTCCTCTCAGAACACAGTTCGAAGGAGGTTTTAAACCCCTTCGTCCGGGTCATGCCGAGACTGTAATAATGGAGTCTGTCCACACGAATGAGGGGCCATTCGACCAGCGCTCGTGCCCGACAGAGCTTGACAGCTGAGGTGAGTGGAACTAGTCCGGACATGTCTGTGTTGACCGGAGGTTGTTCCCTCCCCCACAGCGCTGTCAACAAGCACTGGCACCGTGGAGGACGTCACGTTTGGCGGCGGAAAAGAGGAAACGCCATGGAACTGACGCAACATGGTGCTTTTACGCGCAAGTTTTCTCGCCGTCCTGAGACCAGGCGAGGGCGAGGAACTTCCGCCCCTTCTGGTCGATCAACTGGAGAGGTGCGTGGCAGTCGGATCTCACAAGTGATGAGCAGGTCAGGACTGCCAGCGGAGCTTGAGAATGTACGAGACCTGGTGAGTGATGCGGTGCCGACGCGCGCGCGACCTATTCTGAACTCACATCAGCTCCGGTTTAATTCTCCAGCACATTCCTCCACATCGCGGGTTTTGTCAGCTCCGGTGACACTAAGAAGTGCTCAGGGAGTTGGGAAGACTTCCGGGGGGGAAAGGGAACACGCACGACGCGCATCTGAGGTTTCTCACGCGCACTTGCGCGTTTCTCCCACAGAGCCGGATTTTATGTATGAGAGTGGGGGTTCTAGTGAATCCAACTCAAGTACATGCTCTGTTGATTCAAGAGATAGAGACGCGGCTTGTGTGATGCCCTTTCGTCTACGGCCCGCTCTTGGACGTTCGCGGGGGCGGGCCGGAGGACAACCCAAAGTTCGCCAGGGCTGCGGTTCTGACAGAACATTATTCGGCTTGGAGTCGCCTGGTTTTACTTCATTCCACTTGGCTGGGGGGAGTAAATCGGCGGGGCTATGCGCTACAATTTGCCCGTCAACCCCCGCGTTTTTCAGGGATTCTCTGGACTCGTGTGGCGGAGCAGGAGAAATGATCCTGTTTGAGAAACAAGGTGTCTACTCTGCTGCAGAAGGAGGTCGTAGAACTGGTTCCTGCAGCCGAGATGATGACAGGGTTTTACTCCCGGTACTTCCTCGTGCCGAAGAAGACCGGGGGTTGGAGGCCCATTCTGGACCTCAGCTATTTGAACAAGTTCATAGCTACCCGCCCGTTTGGCATTCTGACGGTCAAGAAACTGCTATCAGGTGTAAGTCCAGGAGATTGGATGACATCTATCGACCTGACCGACGCGTACTTTCACATACCGATAGTCAAGAGACATCGAAAGTACTTGCGTTTCGCCCTCGAGGATCGTGTGTTTCAATACACTCGACTTCCGTTCGGCTACCATCTGGCACCCAGGACCTTCACCAAGTGTGTGGAAGCGGCAGTGGAGCCATTGAGAGTGAGTGGGGTAAGGATCTTGACCTAGATGGACGACTGGTTGATCCTTGCCAGGTCAGAGGCAGAAAGTTACGCTCACACACAAAAGGTGTTGAGCCATATTGCCACCCTGGGGTTCACGGTGAACCTCAGCAAGAGCGCTCTGACTCCAGTTCAACAGTTAGTTTACCTGGGGGTACTGTTGAACTTGGAGGAGGGATACGCGCGCCTCCCGGACGTGCGTATCCAGCCCATTCTCCGACTGACAACACAGTTGCTGGAAGCTCGGTGTCACGGCACAACAGCAGGCACTGTTATGTCCCTTCTGGGGCTCATGGCAGCAGCTCACACGGTAGTTCGGCTGGGCTTGCTGCATATGAGGGAGCTTCAGAGATGGTTTGGTCGTCTCAAGCGGGAACGAGGTAGGAAAAAAGTGCGCCTTCCCGCTCGGGTTTTGCAGGACATCCAGTTTTGGAACTCTCTAGCCAACCTCAGACGGAGAGTTCCATTGGGTTGCGTCCTTCATTACACTCAGGTGTTCACAGACGCTTCTCTGACAGGTTGGGGAGGCACCTCGGGTCAGGCCTATGCCAGTGGGGTCTGGAGCAGACCGGTGCTCAGACACATAAACTGGCTAGAGCTGAAGGTGATTTACAATGTCCTGCTTCACCTCTCTCCCCAACTGTCACGGTCCAACGTCCTAGTGCTATCTGACAGCTCCACCGCCGTGGCGTACGTAAATCACCAAGGTGGAGTCAGATCCCCAGCCCTTCTGAGTGTGGCAAAGAAGATTTGGCTGTGGGCAGACCGTCACCTGCTTTCGCTCAGAACTCAAGCATGTACTGGGCGAGCTTAACGCAGTAGCGGACAGACTGTCGAGGGGGGCCGTCCAGGACGAATTGGGTCTGTCTGAGGCAGTGGCGAGCGAGATCTGGTCTTGGTTCAGTCACCCGGTTGCAGACCTCTTCGCCAGCAAGTAGAACTTCAAATGTCCTCTCTGGTTCTCCCTCAGGGCATCGGATTGCCTCCCACTAGGCGTGGACGCGTTAGCCCATTCGAGGTGGCAGGTCGGTCTACTGTTCGCCTTCCCTCCTCCGCGGCTCCTTCTCCCCTTGGTTCGGAGGGTGAGGCGGGAGGGGCTGAGGTTAACACTAGTAGCACCAGACTCCCCGGGGGCGCTCTGGTTCCCAGAGCTGATGCGCATGGCGGTCGGGGCCCGTGGGCCATCCCTTGGGCCCCCGCTGCCCTGTGTCAGGCAGGGCGGACTCTGTCAGCGCCCCCGGTGCTGGGCCGGCCTCTCAAGGTGTGGCTCCTGCACGGGACGAGCTGAGCGGGACTTTGGACCCACACGCTGGAGAACGCCCGGGCCCCGTCAACACGCAGGCTTTATGCCGCTGGTGTTCAGACAGGTCCTTGGACCCCAGCTCCTGTTTGGTCTCCGCTATCCTGTCTCTCCTGCAACATTGCTGGATAACGGACGGACTGTGGCGACACTGAGAGTGTTCGCATCAGCCATAGCGACGAGGCATGTCGGGTTTGAGGGTGCTTCGGCTCGCGCCCACCCTCTGGTGGCACGTTTCTTGCGGGGTGCCTGCAGGCTTCGACCTCCTGCAAGGCCTTCCAGCCCTCAGTGGGATCTCCAGTTGGTACTGGACTCTCTCACAGGCCCGACCTTCGAGCCTCTAGTTCTAAGCTCCCTTTCTTGTCCAAGATCTTGGAGAAGGTTGTGTCTGAGCATCTGTTCCTGGATCAGAGCGACATCCATGAGAAGTTTCAGTCTGGATTCAGTAAACATCTACGGAGACAGCTTTACTGAAAGTGTCCAGTGACATCATGATGTCGGCTGACTCGGGTCAATTCACTGTTCTGGTTCTTTTGGATCTGTCCTCAGCCTTTGACACAGTTGATCACCAGATCCTGCTAAGAAAACTGAGGGATGTCTGTGTAGCATGTTTAGAATGTACGCTTACACTACTTTGGGTTATAAAAGGCTAGAGGGATCAGAAGTCTTAGCTCAGCTCATGGAGGAGATGCAGGAATGGAAGACACATAACATATTTCAGTTTCAATAGTACTATATATTTAGTCAGACAAATATGAACAAAAAAACTTCCTATAACCAAAGTTAAAGGGCAATATACAATTGTATCAAAAATAACAATTCAACCGCTCAGGTTTGAAATACAGAAAGAAAAGAAAACCAAATCAGAATCATTATCAATGAGACCAGGGTCCCACCCAAGAGTCCATTTAATCCTTGGTCAGAGGTGCACGTGTGTGAGGGACCATAGGAGGGGGAACCGTGTGGTGCGTGTGCTTCAGTGTTCTGACTGGATCACAGGAGCCTCCTGTCCAGACCGGCAGGTTTGCATAATCATCTTCATCGTCACCATCATCATCATCGTGGCGTTGGCACCTGGCCTATAAGAGGACCAGAGCAACAATACATCAATATAAATTGCGGGATAAGTAAATGTTTCATTGAACATGCTTATCATGCTGCAAATGATCAAACACTCACCAGTTCAGTGCGCGCGGCGCGATCAAAATTCTTTGAATAACTTGCAGCGGGACCGGCCGAAGTTGGATCAACTATTGATTAAAATTAGTAACTGGGGCGAAGATTTCAACCCAATTCCGCTGCACGGACGAACATGCATGCCACTAACCCCGGAAGCGACAGGGATCTAATATACATTTAAACGGGGTGTAACTCATCGCGTCAGCAGCGACGCCGCGGTTGCCTAAATATTACTTACTTACTTACTTACTTGGCAACGCGATGTCAACATGCGGAAGAGGAATGCACCCGGGTTACATCTGGGTGTGTATTACAATGGCTCTCATCATACCTTTCTGGGCGCAGTTTTAGTGTATCTGCCAATCAAATGAATCGGCAGATCTGTTGTGTGAAGTCCCTCAAGGTTCTGTTCTGGGTCCTTTATTGTTTTTGCTGTACTTAATTCCCCTCGGTAATCATTCAGAGATTTCCTGATGTTTCTTATCAAATTGTTGCTGATGACATCCAGCTCTACTGCTCTGTTGATCCAACTGAGACCCAGAGGCTGAACTTAGTCAATTGTTGCTAGAAATCAAACAATGAGTCAAAACACTTTGCAGCTAAATGTGGAGAAAACTGAAACTCTGGTGATTGTTCCTGATGATAAGAATATGTTGTTTGAATTAGGGGGACTTCGGGTAGGTCCCCCTAATTCACCCCAGAGCGTCGGTAAAAAACTGGTACAAAAGCCCCGTAATTCACGCACGCACACACACACACCTACCTCTAACATTTCAACCTCCCCCTCTCCCCTCTATATCTTCACCCGTCACCGGAGTCTGTATACCTGTGTATTTTATACATTTGACATGGGCCTGATCGGTTGCGAAGGAGACTGCCTGCCTCGAGTCCGGTCCTTCCAAGGTCCTTGCCACTGTGAGTTATCATGAGCTCTTGGCAGGGTACCAGACTGGATTTATTGGGTCCAACATTTATCCAACAACTAAGTTGTTTATGGACAATACAATTGTATTCTGTGACTGTTACAGTTTACATGTACTGCATTGTAACTGGTGAAGGTATGTAAATAAAAATTTTAAAAAAAGTATTTCGAGCAGCTTACTCAAACTATTCTTTTTGGATGCACGTTTTCTAATGGTGTGTAATTTTCTTCCACAGACTGGTTCTTCAGTTTACTGCCAAACCAATTTCAACTTGCCCGTACTACGCTTATGGTTAAACGTGGAGGCTGAGCTACGGCATGGTTTTTGCCTCAATGACTAGTCTGCAGAGGCTTCTACGAAAAGAACAATCGAATGGCTAGGGAAAAGATCTAGAGGTTCTTGTATATGTCTACTGGCTGGCTCATGGACTGTCCTATAAAGTGGTGTGCAGGGTCTTTGGTATTCCGAAAACAACAGTCCATCGGATCATCCACAGAGTGGCACAGGACATCTTGGAAAACTTGAGCAAAATTGTTTCCTTTCCATTACCCGAAGAGCTGCATGCAGTGGGTCAGGGTTCTGTTGAATTGTCCAGATGTCCTGCATCCAACAATGTGGTGGTAGTAATTGGGTGTAGCCACAAATACGGATCAAACCACCACAGAAACACAGATTAGACTACCTGAATTATAAAGGTTTTTATTCCCTGAACATGCAGGCAATTTGTGATTCACGTGGCAGATTTTTGTTGGAATCCCTAGGTCTGTTCATGATGCTAGAATCATGAAAAAGAGCACATTTTATAGGACAAAATGCTATCCCCCACCTGGCTACATCGTTTTGGGTGATGGTGGGTATTCTTGTTTGGAGACCCCCATCTGTCTGCTTCCACCCTATAAGGAGCCAGTGAATGGTCCAGTCCAGCGGCGGTTCAACTTCCATCATGCCAGGGGCCGAAACATTATAGAGAGGGCCTTTGTTATCATGAAGACGAGGTGGCGATCAAATCTGTTTAGGGCATTGGAGGTTAAAACTACATTTGCCTCCAAGGTCGTGGCTTCATGAGCCTTTTTGCACAACATCTGTCTGGACAATGGGGACCCACTTGAGCCAGATGTGACATTGAAGATAACCTACCCCCTCAACCTCCATCTGAAGACCAGACACACCAAGAAACATCTGGGACTGCTCTGAAGCAGACTGGCTGTTTAGCAATCCGAGTGTTCCATAATACAATTGTTCTTGTATTGTCTTCTTTAACATCTTTGTCATTACTTACTACTTGTGTTTTGAAGTTGTTTTCAAATAAACTGTCATGCTTAAAGAGTTTGTAACATCCTTGCAGGAAGTTTATTAATCTATCTTGAGTTTTAAATTAACATGGATCATTTCCAAGGGTTTGCTTATTCCACTTAACTTTCAAATTCATAATTCAACTAGCAAACGGATTAGTATCAATTTTTGAGTATTGAGATTAATCAGCTAATGGATGTTAAACTCAACCCTTTCAAGATGCAATGATTTTGTTGTTATTCAACAATGGATATAAATAGAATGAAATTACACGTTTGCTGGCTTCATCTGGACACAAAATCCAGATCCAAGATAACATCTTCGCGTCTTATTGATATGCACAAATGTTAACATTTATATTGATATACTTTACAGGTAAGAAGAAATGTATTCTAAACATATCTTTTTTTGGTTTGCAATTATGCAGTGAGAGACACCTTAGAAGGGTTTTAAAAGAGTTGATGCTGAAGAGAAGAGGCACACAGGGACCATTCTGAAATCCACAAAGCTGTGGAGGTAAGTCTTAAAAGACACTCAGAACAGGTCAAATAACTAAACATTTTATGTATTTCTTGAGACCTTCATATTAGTTGTTAGTTACCTTGTTGCAAGATATTTCTATGAGGCTGTGCAGGAACAAGGTGGTATGTGCTGTATTTTGTGTGTGTGCGTGCACACACATTATTTGCATGCTTAAGCCAATTCCACAAATTTTTGTATGTTCAGGCTGCCCTTAAATTGATTTGTATTGACCAGGGGAAGGAGAACTTTCTTGTTGGTCAAATGAAATTCCACATGCGAAAGTTGGGGAACCAAGCATGGCAGTCCTTCAGAATTGGGTTATCAGTGCACAACCAAGTTAGTTATCAAGCTGGATATATTTAAATTCAAATATGTTTTAAGGCCTAAATCCATGCTATTAAATAACATTATTTTACCTTCTTGAGTCCTTCAAAAGCATTTTGAAGAGGACGTGGATAAAAAAAAATGGCTGGTAACATTTGAGGTATCAAATGTCAATTAATTCCCCGATTTAACTATTGTAAACTTAAATTTAAGTCTCAACCTTGTCCCAACCAGACTTATCTGTGTCTAGTCAAAGCAAACACTAGCTTGAACAATCTTCATGTGTCCCTTTATACCGAAGCCCCAAACCGTGAAAACACTGATCATTGTTACAAAATAATTTTTAACATTTCAGTTTAAGTAAAATCAACTTACATATTTTAAAATACATCTAATCATATTTTGAACTAATGACCATGCAGCATTTTTACATAATTATATCTTTTACATTTCATGAACACTATTAAGTTGAACACAACGTATCCTTTTTTAAATTCAGCTTGCAACTGATACCATCTGGTATCTGTTTCTTTGTTAGTGGGAAGACTGGCATTGCATGCTGGTCACCAGTGCAGTAGTCTGGGATGTAATTTAACACTGCAACTCTGAGTGAGTTGCAGTTGTGCATCAGTGATGTGGGTTCTGTGTTTGTTCTCGATGAAGTTCATGTCAGGAAATGCTGATTCACAGAGATAGGTTGAACCAAACAGGCAACCTTCATAGCTGCTGTGCTTACACCACTGTTATTTTCTGTGTCAACAAGGCTCCAAAAGTTTGCAGCCTGGTGGGCTATGAGGTCCAGGTCATTTTGCAATGTTACAATTTTGATCTCTACCTGTCAAGCATCCAAGTTGAACGTCGCGTTTGGACTGCATGAACTCCTTAATTTTACCCAAAATTAAACTCGTCCTCTGCTCAACCATCGTATTTCTGTGTTTAGCAGCAGGTCCCCATATTCTGCTGACATCTCCTCCAATAGCACCTTCAATATCCTGTGCTGTTTTGCTTTGGAGCGAGTCATCACGTGCTGAAAGGAGATGAAATATTTAAAGAGCAAGCTTTTGAGGAGTACCACAGGAAGGGTTCCTTGCATACTCTTTTAGTGATCGTACTTCATATTCACGATTAGGCAGTGCCCCCCTTCTAGAAGGGTGTGTAACTGCCGGCACCAGAAAATCTTTTTCATTTTCAGGACCAACAAAGTCACATGCTCCCGACTTTGCAGTTGGAGAACTATCAGGTGCAGTAGTCATGTGACGCGAACCAAATGCAACAGGAAAGCTCAGTCCACATAGATGGTCAACAATGGACTTTTCCCCAGATGCTCACTCTGGCAAGTATATTTCTAATCGGATCACATTCTGGCATTTCCTCAGTCAACTCTACATCTTTGGTTTCAGCTTTCAACCACTGTCTCAAGTTTCGGCCTTTTTCATTAGTGCTTACCAAATCAAGCACCCCAGAAACAATGGTGACACGTGGAGCTTGAATGTCAGATACTGTCTGATTGTTTATCTGAGGACATTGGCTTACCATTGTCTCTGATGTACTCATCTGTATCAGAATTTGTGGAACAGTGTTTTGATAATGCAGCTCTAGCCTCTTCATAGGGGTCAGGATTTTGAGCAGCCATTGCAGAGGGTACACAGCAGGGGTAGGCAACCCGGTCCTTAAAGAGCTGCAGTGGGTGCAGATTTTGTTCCAACGATTCAAGGACTGTCTCGTGTGTCTGTCCCGTCCTGTTTTTATTTTAAACCTTCTCCCTTCTGTGTGAGTTTCATTTCCGGTCCCTTTTCCTGATTAGTCATTGTCATTACCTGTGCTGTGTCTCAAATCGCATACTTCTCTTAGTATACTAGAAGTTAGTATGCATCAGGATAGTGTACATACTAAATAGTACGCAAATCCTCCACAGATAGTATGTCTCAAATCAAACTCTGCTGCTACACACTAAACGGAAATGACGCAACAGCTTCTTGTTCTACTACTAATTAACGATGATTGCAACCAGCTGTTGGAACGTTATCGACACCTGCTGGCAGCACGCTTTGCAACTTTGGGAGAAAAACTAAAGAAAAATATGAATAACGAAATATTCGAGAGGTATTTACGCTGCTATCAGCAGCGAAGACGTCTCATCCTTCTACTGCTGGCAGAAAATGTACCTGTACGTATATGCATATATAAATATATATATATATATATATATATATATATATATGTACGTATATGCATATATAAAGATAGATGGATTTTTTTTTTTTTTACCTGATAAACTGTGTTCTTTGCTAATAAACTTTATGTGAAGGAAGGAAAGAAGGGAAAAGGGAGGACAAAAAATCGGATAAAAAAAAGAAAAAGGTGTGTGATAAAGGGAAGGAAAAAATTGTTGTGGATGGAAGAAGGAAACAGATTGGGTCAACTTGACCCAGAGGTATAACAGGTGAATGTATTGTAAATAGGATATATAGACTTTGGTTATGCTTAAGATAAAAAAATAATCATAACTGGTGTGGGAAAACATCTTATAGTCCTACAGCAGTTACGGTGTTAATGTCCTTAGAAAACTAACTAGACAGTTACGTATAACTACTCCCCTACGAATCAAGCATAATTGTAAGAATTGTAAAAAATCCAATATTAAGTCGACAGAATAATCTCAAAGAAGATACTGAGCATGACTAATGCATTAATGTACTACTGCATTGTATAGCTTGTTTCAGTCATGTAAAGTGCAATACAACGGAAAACACAAGAAGATTTACTTAATATAACTTTATTAAAAAAAGAAATTCTTCCAACAGGCTCCAAACCCCAGGCAGTACTGCCAAATAAATGCCACAGTGCCACTTTTTGTCATGTTTGACCACCTGATGCTTTTGTTTTTGTTTTCTTCTATGACAGGCGCAGGCAGGTGCGCATTATCTGCGGCTGATTTCTTGGCGGGTTCTTCCCAGTCTTAAGGAGCATCTCGTCCCGGAAGAATCCGCCAGAGTATTATTATTAATTATTCAGTGTTTTTGGTTTTTTTCCTGTTTCCGACGTTGTCCGTACCTCTCCGTTCTAACGTGAGTTTTTTGTTCCTCCTGATTTAGTTATCGGCGAGCCGCGCCGCTGCCTGCGTCCTGAGTTTTGCCTGTGATCCTGATCCCCCTTTTTGTGGATACGCTTTTTGTTCTTTGACACCCGTACTGGGATACGTTTTTTTTTTTTTTACCTTTGTTATTAAACCATCTTGGATTTCCTACTTGGAACATTGTTTTTACTTTCGCACCTGGGTCTCAAGACTTTTGAACTTGTGACACTTTTGGCACTATACTTCGATGGTGGAGACCTCTGTCCGGACTTCCGCCTCTCCAGGCCATCTTTTAATGCCCCGATGGTTGCCCTCGGCGATGCGGTGTTATTGAAGGCTTGGCCCCAATTGCCTCATCCATCAAGGTGTACCACTTCCAGGATGCGGCAGTGACTTCACCCCCCTCTGTGCTGACCCCAGTTGAGGGGCACTTCAGCTTCTGTGAAGGAAACAATTAGAGGGAATGATATATTTTACATCTCTATCCTTATTGTCATATGAAGCCATTTAACTTATAATAATGTTTCTGGGATCTGAGTAATGTCTATGCCAACAGGACATCTTAGCTTGAAAACCAACCTTGTAGGCTTGCTTAAGGTTTTCCCACTTCTTTTTGACGTAGGCTGGGGTCACCTTCTCCCCCAGCTCCCGGGCATTAATGAACAACCTGATTGAAATACAAGTTGACACAACTATGCAATGACACTCCTTACAGTAACATCAATGTCTACAATCATGTAAGTTATGAAAGGTGTCATTCATGTTAGCATGATAAAATATGTTGTTCATTCACTTACTCATAGCCAGTGATGGCTGCATTACGCCTCCGTGTAAAAAGGGAGGCGTTAGCAGATCGCCACTCAATAAGGACACTTGTGTCTTCATCGCCCCCTAAAAATAAATACATTTTTAAATGAAAATAAATACAATAATATCTATACTCAGAACAGTCTTATACCACAATAAACGTAACGTACATGTCATGACGTATGTTTAGTGACTAGCGAAATAACATTAGCACTCACTTTTTCGTCCAAAATACACAAACAAACGTTACTGACGTTTCTATACAACAACACTGGTGCTAAAACATGAAATGAAAATGTTACATTGTATAAAGTCCAAAAATTGACCGAGGAGGTGTCGCTCTCAATGTATTCTCTTGCCGCCTCCATTTGACTGGTAGTGACATAACTTCCGATCACAACGTCAACGTCATTAAGATGGCGGCTGTTTAGGGTGGTTAGTGTGTATCGACCATACTCAGTTTTGTGGGCGCTTTAGTACGCCAATTTAGTGTGCATGGCGCAATACATTTTGCATACTAAGAATTGAGACGCACTTACGCACTAAAAATACAAACTTTGAGTATGCTAGTATGCAATTTGAAACACAGCACCGGTCTTGTGTTCTCCTGCTCCGCAGCTGCCACTGATTGCTGGCAGTCTTCTTATACTGCTCACTCTCCCTCAGTCATTGTCGGTTCGTCACACTCGCTGCCCATGTTGTCTTGTTTTTTTTGCGTTTGAGACTCCTGGTAGAAGATCGTTTTGCCTTCCTTGAATGTGGCTCAGCACTAGAGACCTCCATCTTCACCTACCTTCTCACAAGCTCGCCCCAATTCATGGGACCCTATTCCATCGCCAAGGTGGTGAACCCTGTCGCAGTCCGCCTACGCCTTCCCAAGGAGATGCGCATTCACCCCACGTTTCAAAGGTTAAACCCGTTAGGGTGTCCCCACTGGTTCCGGCCTCTAAACCTCCTCCCCCTCCTAGGGTGGTTGAGAGTGTTCACGGTACGCAAGATCCTCGACTCTCGGCGGGTGGGTCGGGGCTACCAGTACCTGGTAGATCGGCGGGGTTCCGGGCCTGAGGAGCGTTTCTGGGATCCCACTCATGAACATTCTCGACCCCCACCTGACTGAAGAGTTCAATGCTCAAACCAAGAAAAGTGTAACATCTTCCAAAACCAGAGCTAAGGCTAATTCACGTTGAATTTGTTGTTTTCTGTCATGCCTCATTCTGTGTTTTTGTTTTTTGATCTGGGCTTTCTCTCTTCTGCCAGTTCGTCCCGTGTCCTCCTCTAGTCGGCTACATGGTGGGCTTAGGTCCGCCAGTGGCGATCCCCTGTCCCGTGCTGTGTCTCAAATCGCATACTAGCGTACTAAAAGTTAGTATTTTTAGTGCGTTAGTGCGTCTCAATTCTTAGTATGCGAAATTTAGTGCGCCATGCACACTAAATTGGCGTACTAACACGCCCACAAAACTAAGCATGGTTCGATGGACACTAAACACACTAAACAGCCGCCATCTTAGTGACGTTTTAAACGGAAGTTACATCATATATAAATGCATATATATGCATATACTTACAGGTGCATTTTCAGCAGCAGTAGAAGGATAAACACGTCTTCGCTGCTGATACCAGCTTAAATATCTCGCGATTATTTAGATTCTCATATTTTTTCTTTATTTCTTTTTCCAAAGTTGCAATACGTGCTGCCAGCAGGTGTCGGCGATAGCGTTCAAACGGCTGGTTGAAACATCGTTAAATAGAAGTAGAAGAAGAAGCTGTCATGTGATCTCCGGTTAGTGTGTAGCAGTAGTGTTTGATTTGAGACATACTATCTGTGGAGAATTTGCGTACTAGTTAGTACGTACACTAAACTGATGCATACTAACTTCTAGCATACTAAGAGTAGTATGCGATTTGAGACACAGCACTGGTCCCTTCTCCTGATTAGTCATTGTCATCACCTGGTCTTGTTTTCTCCGCAGGTGCCACTGATTGCTGGCAGTCTTCTTATACTGCTCACTCTCCCTCAGTCATTGTTGGTTCGGTCCGGTTTTTGACTCTAGTATGTTTTCTCACCTTTCTAACTGCGCCCCTGACCTGTTTTTTTTTAATCTCGTTCCTGTTGAGGTTTTTTCCTGGTCAACAATGGCAGCGATGTTCTCGTCAGCTGGGGATATTTTGGCCTGGGAGCCTCTTCCTCGGGGGCCGGTGCTTTTCTTCTGTGGTCACTTATGCATTTCCTAGCCTCCAATTTCATGTAAAATCATTTTCATTTGTACCTGAGCTATGGTTCCATTTTCAATGCCGACAAAGATTTACTGCACATGTAACCTCCCTCCAGGCCTGTGCTTTGCCTTTCCCCGTCACAACTCTAACTTAAATAATAAAACATTTTTTTCTTAACTCAACTTTACTCAAATTTGTTTTTGTACTCGATCTCTGCTTCACAGCTCTTTTTCTTGATCGTTTTTTTCAAATTAGCACGCAAACTTAAAAAGATAACAGTGGCTATGTGAAAGGCACAAATATAAGTTTTAACCACTGCAACATACATACATTTAATGTAAACAAAAATAACTTATCTTGGTCATTATCAATCCATTTAATAAAAGGGAAAAAAATGAAAGCTATTTTAGAGAGTTTCTCCAGAAACTCTGACTTCTCCGCGCTTGTACTAACGGAGGAACCATTGTGTTTTCAACCGGTTGACGTCTGACACAATTTACTCACCGGCCCACCGTGAATAGAGTTTTACGCGCAGGGTTCAGCCCGACTTTAGAAGTCATCTGAAAAACTGTTCACCAGGTCTGTCTCAAAACACATTTTTGATCTGTTAATACTGAGAACGTGGATATTGCATCTTTTACTAAAACAAAACGCATGCATTGTAAAAAGTTAAGCAGAACTAGTTTGACCAGATTTTCCGAGAGGTTCACAACACTGCATGGGAAGATTATGACCCCGAGAGTGTAGCCAGCCCTTTCGTCACTGGTCAGATGACAATCTCTGCAAGTGGACCAAGTCCAGACTTGACGTCATCTCAAGAAGCTCCAATTTGAGTTTTTGGAGTCTCCTGACTCACCCACTTTCCATGTGGTTGAGGACGATCAGTTGTAGTTATGTGCTTCAATTTTCCCATCAACCCCAGAGGTTCTTGGGAGTGCTCTGGTCCCATGTGGGGGCACCAGAGCATCAGCTGTGTTTAAAAAGAGGTTATCTTCCTTCTTCTGAAGAAAGTGATCCAGATAAAACGGGTGACTGGAGGCCCATTCTGGACCTCGGATATCTAAATCGGTTCATCACTGCTCTCCCCTTTCGGATGATGACGCTGGAGGACGTCCTGCAGGGATACTCGATCAGTGGTCCCCAACCTTTTTAATCACCAAGGACCGGTCAACGCTTGACAATTTTACCGCGGCCCGGGGGGGCTGGTTATATTGTTATTTATTATTAAACCGCTGAAATAAAGTTTGAAGCGTCAGATCACGCTTCTGCATGTTTGTGTGCCCGCTAAGACTCGCAAACTATCCTCTGCTCGATCACTGCTCTAACGCTCTCTAACTCTAGTTGCTATGGTAACGTTTAAACATGCCTGCATAATAAGATACTGATACGCCACAAAAACAAATATAAAGTGCATGAAATTTTTTTCAATTATAGTTGAACTTATAGTTCTACTTATACTTCTCTTTTACTTATACTCCTCCACTACTCTATAGTTAAACGTATACTTATAGTTCTACTTAGATATAGTTATACTAATAGTTATGCTTATACTTAGTTATAGTTAAACTTGTATTTATAATTGTAGTTGTATCTCTCTTGTACTTATCCCCTTCCACTCTTCATAGTAGTACTAGTATGAGTGCTACACGTACTATTACTACAAGTACTAATACTAGTAAAAGTACTTGTACTCATACACCACGTAATAGTACGTTTAATAATATTACGAGTACTAGTCTGACAGAAGAGTGAGGGAGGATACAGTGAGAGAAAAGAGGGTATAGAAGAGTCCATGGAGAGGATCCTGGATCAGCAGCAGCTCTAGAGGTGGTGCCCTACTACGTATACTAGTACTTCTTCCTCATGGTCTTCATCATCATTGCCATCTTGAAGTATGCAGACTCCTTCAAGAAACAGCTTAAAACCTTTTTATATTGTTTTTGATCGTTTAAGCATTTTGTGACCCTGGTCTGACAGAGTTTCAAATAATGACTTACATACAGCTTCAATGTTAAGTTTCTCTACATAGGAATTGATTTAACACCCAAATCAGGATTCTTTCAAAACACATTTATTTTTGAAAGGTGCCAAAAAAAAGCAAACCACTTTCAGGAAAAAATGAATTGTAAAACAGCCAGGCAACAGAATATGTTAACATAGGGCTAATGAGATGGTGCTGCTATGTGAAAGGATTGGTGGAGATACATGTGGGGTTTCTATTGTGTATACATTTTTTTTCCAAGGACAACACAAATACACTTTTTTTTTCTTTTTTTTTTTTAAACAATCAAACGTTTACAACCCCAGCTCATTAGTGTAAGGGAAATAACCAGATGAATTTGGTTTAAAGAAAAATAATTTAATTGTGCAGGCAGGCACACACAAAAAAATAAATAAAATTATTCCCTCCCAAATATTTTGACGATTTCTTTCCCCCTTAAATCAACCCTCAAACCAAAAGAAAATCCCCCTTCTAACAGAACGTCTTTAAACGCACGCCAAAGCTCCTCAGACACGGTGACAACCTCGCCATCCGTGAGGAGGGTCACCCGGTTCCAAAAAAAACATGCTTGGTAGATCTAACATTTAAATGCTTAAATACACTACAATAATAAATGATGTTCAAGTGGTTTGTCAAACAGTCCTTCAAGAATCACATTTCTCCAGGTCTTTACCATTTGTTTAAAAAAAACTCAATTCAATGATGTGTTTCGTACTTTGTCATTTTATCACAAATGTCACTGTATATGTAAAAATGGTCAATTACCTGAATCTGCGTCCAGCTCGTGCTTTGCAGCTGGAAGCCGAAGTCCGTGGTGTGGCCCTTAACGTGGCTCACCACGACTGCGGCTCCCAGCTGTAGGTTAGGCATAGCGGCCTCCCTCCAGAGGCTTAATTTCTCCATACAAGTACCCTACAGAAGATAAAGACATTAGAATTATTATTAACTACTTGATTCGTTTGTGTCTACTAAAAGATTCTACCTGCCGCAGCGTGACTCTCCTTATAGGGACCGTTTTCCTTCCGGAGGCGACCAGCTGTACAACATTGGCCTAAATAAAAAGATTTGTACATCAGTGTATTAGCGAGACACATAACTGTACTTTTTCCAATTTTGGTTTGGCTCAAGTAACACAAGTTTATTTGGGGGTAAAAAAAAAAAGAAGTTCCAATTCACTCAGCCACTTACATTTCTCTTATTTCTCTGCGTTTTAGGACCATCGACAATAATTGACCAATTGTCTGAGCCATCATTTACAAATTCTTCCAGACTTATATTATCAATAAAACACTTTTCAAAACAAAAAGGAAATCTGTCACACAGCAAAAAGAAGAAAAAAATTCTGCTGCCCTGTCAATTAACATTGCCAAAGAAACATACCTCCACCACGTGTCCTTCCACCGTCAACAGCCCCTGGGTGTTGCGAGCTTCCTCTAGAGTCACTCGTGCTGCAACAGGGTGTAGGAGAGCTTTCTCCTTCACCTGGAGGGAGACCTCCATGGGTGAGGTCCTAAAAAACATTGTTTTGCCACTGGTCTAAATGTGGTAGGGGGGGCTTTCACCATGAAGGATGTAACCCTTCATATAGTAGGACCCCCCTACCTCTACCATGGCTGCTTGCCTACTTAAGAGGCTTATTTTGGTCACTGACTCGCCATCAGTGACCGCTGCAGCCAAGGTTCTTACTTTAGCCCCAGGAGTTAAGACGTGGTCAACAAGTTGCCAAGTCTAAATTTTTTCCTGGGACTCTGTCGCCACAACATGAACTTTGACTGGCCCGAGGCGGTCCAAAGGGCCGATTGGCTTGATGTCGCCGGATAACAATTGCGCTAAAGACATTATGAAATAAAACAGAAAAATGTAGAGTGGATAATGCTTCAATATGTGTATTAATAATGGCACACTTAAATGTATTATATATATATATATATATCACACTCTAAAAATATATAAATTACTTCCTTACTAACTTACCTCTTCCAGTTGTGCCAGAAAAGTGATCACTGAAGGTTCATCAGCTTCTTATAAGGCCACATGACAGGTGAAAGGCTCTAACCTATTAATTGCATGCAAATAGCCTCACCCAGCGAAACATATTCACTCGGTTATATATATATATATTACAAGATGTAAATCAGGTTAAACACCATAAAACATGGACTGTTTATCACATAGAAAACATTATTATGGTATGAATTTAAAGTTTCCGATGACATTTGAAGGCATCGCTTCAAAGCGTGAAATATGCAAATGACCCGTCTCACTCTGTCCACTTTGCTCCTGCACCTGTTCAGGTAAGACGTGTTTTTTACTCTGTCGCCAGACAGATTTCACTGGTGCACACACAAGTATTGATCTGCAGTGCCCCAGTAAAAATGTACTGTACATAACATAGATTACAGCGCACACACTAATTAGTATGGTAATTCTTTTAATTCATTTCTATGTCAGGGACGATGCAGTCAACATAGTTACAATACAAGTTTGCAGTTGATGCGATGCATAAAGAATTTATAGCGTGTGCTAATTTTCAATTCCTGTCCCTGGTTGGGCCTTTTTAAAATATGTAAAAATACACAATAAAAGCCTATCGCACAAAACTATTGTAAAACCTTTATAGCACAATCAAAAATAATTTACATACACAGTGCTACTTATAAATGTGTACATAGTTGATTGGTTTTCAACCAGGCCTTTAGATGAGATAGATAGATAGATAGATACTTTATTCATCTCCTTAGAGAAATTCACGGTTCAGCAGCTCCAGAATATGTTACAAAGAGAACACAGAGGCATGCAAGTTATGTACAGTCTAAAATATACTGAAACATATGTATAAAAAGGGAAAAAAATGTATAAAAAAATAAAGATAAAGAAATATTAAAAAAATATATAAATCGTTAAAAAGGATAGGATGAGTCTGTCATGTATGATGCAGGTTGAAGAGTCTGATGGCATGGGGGAGGAATGATCTCCTCAGTCTTTCAGTGGAGCATGACATTGACAGCAGTCTGTCACTGAAGCTGCTCCTCTGTCGGTCTATGGTGCTGTGAAGAGGATGGTGTGGATTGTCTATGATGGACAGGAGCCTGTTGAGGGTGCGTCGCTCAGCTATGGATGTCAGACTGTCCAGTTCTGTGCCTACAACAGAGCCTGCCTTCCTTTATAAGTTTGTCCAGGCGTGAAGCATCCTTCTTCTTTAGACTGCCCCCCCAGCACACCACTGAGTACAGGAGGGCACTCGCTACCACAGACTGGTAGAAGGTCTGTAGCAGCTTCTTGCAGACTTTGAAGGATGCCAGCCTTCTAAGGAAGTACAATCGACTGTCCTTTCTTGCACAGAGCATCTGTGTTGGTGGTCCAGTCCAGCCTGTCATCCAGCTGTACTCCCAGGTATTTGTAGGTGTGCACCACCTCCACACAGTCCCCCTTGATGAGAACTGGTTCTGGGTGCACCCTGGATCTCTGGAAATCCACAACCATCTCCCTGGTCTTGGTGGTGTTTAGGAGCAGATGATTGTTGTCGCACCATTTGAGTGTCCTGGATGAGCTCCCAATACTCGTCCTCCTCTCCAGTCTTGATACAGCCAACAATGGCTGTGTCGTCCGCAAATCTCTGCACATGGCGGAGATTTCTCCAGATCTGTCCAGGTGAGAGAGAGATCGGTGTTGCAGGAAGATGATGGCATCTTCCACTCCCACCTTTTCCCGGTATGCAAACTGTAGGGGGTCAAGGGCGTGGCAGGTCTGTGGCCTGAGTTGATGAAGCACCAGTCGTTCCATAGTCTTCATCACGTGCGACGTCAGGGCCACAGGTCTGAAGTCGTTCATCTCTCCAGGATAGGGTTAGTTTGGGACTGGGATGATGCACAATGTCTTCCACTGCTGGGGAACCTTCCCCAGGCTCAGGTTGAAGATGTGCTGAAGGGGGTGACCCAGTTCCCGCGCGCAGGCCTTCAGTAGTCGAGGATACACTCCATCTGGACCTGCAGCTTTGTTAGGGCGCAGCCTCCTCAGCTCTCCATGGACCTGAGCTGCTGTGATCGTGGGTGGTGTGGTGTGGTGGGGGGTTGGGAGTTGTCCTCATCTGAGTTTGTGTAGGCTTGTGAGGTGAGGGCATCTGCATTCAGAGGTATGAGTGGGATGGGGTGATCAAACCTGTTGAAGAACTGGTTTAACTGGTTTGCCCTTCCCACATCGCTCTCCATGGGGGGTTTCCTCTTGGAGCTGCAGCCAGTGATTGTCTTCATGCCCTCCCTTCATGTTATTTTCCTGCATCTTTTGTTCCATCTTCCTTCTGTACTGCTCCTTGGCCTCTCTGAGCTGGACTCGGAGTTCCTTCTGTATCCGCTTGAGCTCCTGGGTGTCGCCATCCTTGAAGGCCCTCTTTTTCTGGTTCAGAAGACCCTTGATGTTACTTGTAATCCAGGGCTTGTTGTTAGCAAAGCAGCGTACAGTTCTTACTGGAACAACAACGTTGTGTATATATAGATATCATTAAATATTTTACATTGTAAAAACTTTTTATAGTTGTTATTGTTTAGACATAACTATTTATATAATCCATTGCTACAAACAAAACATTATTTAATCAATAAATCAAAAGATACCATTTTTCTCCCAGCTGTGAAGGGAATGTTTTTTTAAATTGGTGAAACGTAGAGTCCTCTACATCTCTGGTGCCTTTCTTTCCAGTTCTCTGTTTTGACTCTGAAAGACTGTAAAATATTCAGTATGCAAGTATAAGTAATTGTTAAATATTCATGAATAAGGTTTAAGTAAGTGTCTTAAACCTCTTTCGAGATCATTCATTGTTGTCATATTCCCTAAGTTGGCCGTCAATCATCGTTTTGTAAAAAAAAAAAAAAAAAAGCAAGGTCATCCAGACGCGTCGGTTTTCTTCTCTGGAGCCAAATTCTGTTAAGGTCCCATTGACTCTTCTGCATTATTCCTTGTGTGCAGTTGTCATTTGTGATGTTCTGAAAATGATTATTGCTGCTTAAAGGAAATACAATGATATATATTAATTTACATATACAGAAACACAATAGCCTTACCCGTTTATTGGACTGACTAATTTCTTTGTGTTTTTGGGAGAAATGTGAGTATGCTGGCAATGTCACCTGAAAGTGAAAATGAATGAGTAAAATACATGTGCGGGTCTTAATCATTAAAGGGGATATTCTTTAATTTATTCATACAAATGTGTTATACGTGCTATGCTTATATAACTGCAGTGCTATGCAACATTCTGTTTTCTGGAAAACTACTGAGGTGAACAAACACACGAACATTGCGACTCAGCCCCGACACTGCACCAAAGGATCCGAGGTCAACGAGAGGAACCTCCCTGTTTCACAACCATCGGCATGTCAGTTGATAACGGTACCCTGGTAACCGTCAGAGCAGGAACATAACAATTAGACTTGGGGCTTGACACCGATGGAACCACCCGTAAGGGGGAGCAACGGCGAAGGAAGGATCCAAGTGCTCCAACCAGGCCGCGTATCGCTAAACAACGCCCGCCTGGATCTTTGACTTTGACCAATGTAAATCACAAGATTCTCGTACAAAACGAGTCTGCGCACTCTGCTTAGGTATCCTTTTTGGAACATCAGCTCACCTGAGAGGTTGTTCCGCTTAGGTCCGTGCACGTTGGACTGCCGGCATATATCTGCTCTTACGCTTGAAATAAAGCATTTTGTTTTTAAACTTTTAAAATTCTCCGACTGCCTGATTTCCAAATTCACAACAAAATACTTAAGAAATAAAAACATTTTAATAAGTGCAAGATTTTTAAAACTTATCCAGCACCAGACCAGACCACAGAGTAGCATGTGGCAGGAAAAAAATTGCCAACCTTGCACTGAAGTTTGGTGCTTAGTATTGATTTACTTTACCATCCAGATGGATTGGTGCCTGATCTATCACCTCTTTGAACTGTTTTTCAAGGTCTGTATTTGTGGACAACAAAAAACATGTATATGCATCACCACTTTTTCAATGTTGCTAAACATGTATATCCCCTGAGTTATCTATCATAACCTCAGGTTCTACGAGTTTACCCCGAGGCACCGCCTCGTCTCTGAGAAAGCTTAATGAACTCGCCACCCAGCAGGGGGCAGTCCCTTCCTATAAAGGCGGGAAGCACCCGCCGCACTTTCTCCAACTGAAAACTCAGCGAGAAGGGCGGCCGCTGGGCGACGAGGTTGGAGGGCTTCGCACCAACTCGTAGAACCTGAGGTTATGATAGATAACTCAGGGGTTCTACGTCATTGGTGCTCCGCCCTCCAACGGCTTCGCTATGGGTTTACCCAAAAGGCGAAGCCTGACGGGATAAATGTACCCCCAGCTGGACGCCGCTCCTGGAGCAGCATCACTAGGGCCCCGCCGGCCCAGGGTCCAAACCCACTTGAGCCGTGGGCCCTGAGGGGGGCACAACAGCGCTCAAAACAGTATGAGCTACTGATCCCGCCGTTACGTGAAGGAGATAGGCCTTAGCGAAGGTAGACGTGGACGCCCAAGAGGCAGCAGAGCAGATATCCTCTGCTGCCACACCCCGCAAAAGAGCCACTGAGGCTGCCACGCCACGGGTGGAATGTGCCCTCAGACCGCTAGGAGCGGATCCACCCGCTGCTCGGTAGGCCCGGATAATGGCCGATCTCACCCAATGAGAGAACCTCTGGGGGGAGACCGCCTCTCCCCGCCGGCATCTACCGTGGCAGACAAAAAGGGCATCAGAGCGCCTAAACTCGGCCACCCGCCGCAAGTAACAGGCCAACGCCCTCACTGGACACAACAGGTGGAGACGTTCCTGACCCGGGTCCGAGTGAGGCGGCGGGTGAAAGGCCCGCAGCGTGAAGGTCGTCGCCCGGAACAAGGAACTCAGAATCTTCGGGCGGAACGCTGGGTTAGGACGCAAAGACACCGAAGAATCCTCGACGCCAAAAGAAAGACACTCAGGGCTAATGGAGAGGGCACAAAGCTCACTTGCTCTCTTCGTGGTTGTTAGTGCCAGAAGGAGCGATACCTTGAAAGACAAGATATCCAGTGGGACTTGGTCAAGAGGCTCGAAGGTCGGGCCTGTGAGAGAGTCCAGTACCAACTGGAGATCCCACTGAGGGCTGGAAGGCCTTGCAGGAGGTCGAAGCCTGCAGGCACCCCGCAGGAAACACGCCACCAAGGGGTGGGCGCGAACCGAAGCACCCTCAAAACCGACATGCCTCGTCGCTATGGCTGATGCGAACACTCTGTCGCCACAGTCCGCCCGTTATCCAGCAAATGTTGCAGGAAAGACAGGATAGCGGAGACCAAACAAGAGCTGGGGTCCAAGGACCTGTCTGAACACCAGCGGGAGAATATCCCCCACTTTGAGGCAAAAAGCCTACGTGTTGATGGCCCGGGCGTTCTCCAGCGTGTGGAGAACGTCCGGGTCCAAGGTCCCGATCAGCTCGTCCCGCGCAGGAGCCACACCTTGAGAGGCCGGCCCAGCACCGGGGGCGCTGTCAGAGTCCCCCCGCCTGACACAGGGCAGCGGGGGCCCAAGGGATGGCCCACGGGGCCCCGACCGCCATGCGCACCAGCTCTGGGAACCAGAGCGCCCCCGGGGAGTCTGGTGCCACTAGAATTAACCTCAGCCCCCCCCGCCTCGTCCTCCGAATCAAGGGGAGAAGGAGCCGCGGAGGAGGGAAGGCGAACAGCAGACCGACCGGCCACCTCGAATGGGCTAAAGCGTCCACGCCTAGTGGGGGGCAATCCGAAGCCCTGAGGGAGAACCAAAGAGGGCATTTGAAGTTCTCCTTGCTGGCGAAGAGGTCTGCAACTGGGTGACCGAATCGAGACCAGATCTCGCTTGCCACTGCCTCGGACAGACCCCATTCGTCCTGGACGGCCCCCCTCGACAGTCTGTCCGCTACTGCATTCAGCTCGCCCGGGACGTGCTGGGCTCTGAGCGAAAGCAGGTGACAGTCCGCCAACAGCCAAATCTTCCTTGCCACACTCAGAAGGGCTGGGGATCTGACTCCACCTTGGCGATTTACGTACGCCACGGCGGTGGAGCTGTCTGATAATACTAGGACGTTGGACCGTGACAGTTGGGGAGAGAGGTGAAGCAGGAAATTGTGAATCGCCTTCAGCTCTAGCCAGTTTGTGTCTGAGCACCGGACTGCTCCAGACCCCACTGGCGTAGGCCTGACCCGAGGTGCCTCCCCAACCTGTCAGGGAAGCGTCTGTAAACACTTGAGTGTAACGAAGGACGCAACCCAATGGAACTCTCCGCCTGAGGTTGGCGTGAGAGTTCCAAAACTGGATGTCCTGCAAAACCCGAGCGGGAAGGCGCACTTTCCGACCTCTTTCCCGCTTGAGGTCTAGCTTGAGACGACCAAACCATCTCTGAAGCTCCTAATGTGCAGCAAGCCCAGCCGAACAACCGTGTGGGCTGCCGCCATGAGCCCCAGGAGGGACATAACAGTGCCTGCTGTTGTCACGTGACACCGAGCTTCCAGCAACTGTGTTGTCAGTCGGAGAATGGGCTGGATACGCACGTCCGGGAGGCGCGCGTATCCTTCCTCCGAGTTCAACAGTACCCCCAGGTAAACTAACTGTTGAACTGGAGTCAGAGCGCTCTTGCTGAGGTTCACTGTGAACCCCAGGGTGGCAATATGGCTCAACACCTTCTGTGTGTGAGCGTAACTTTCTGCCTCTGACCTGGCAAGGATCAACCAGTCGTCCAGATAGGTCAAGATCCTTACCCCACTCACTCTCAAAGGCTCCACTGCCGCTTCCACACACTTGGTGAAGGTCCTGGGTGCCAGAGAGTAGCCGAACGGGAGTCGAGTGTACTGAAACACCCGACCCTCGAGGGCGAAACGCAAGTACTTTCGATGTCTCTTGACTATCGGTTTGTGAAAGTACGCGTCGGTCAGTTCGATAGATGTCATCCAATCTCCTGGACATACACCTGAAAGCAGTTTCTTGACCGTCAACATGCGAAACGGGCGGGTAGCTATGAACTTGTTCAAATAGCTGAGGTCCAGAATGGGCCTCCAACCCCCGGTCTTCTTCGCCACGAGGAAGTACCGGGAGTAAAACCCTGTCATCATCTCGGCTGCAGGGACCAGTTCTACGACCTCCTTCTGCAGCAGAGTAGACACCTCGTTTCTCAAACAGGATAGTTTCTCCTGCTCCGCCATACGCGTCCAGAGAATCCCTGAAAAACGCGGGGGTTGACGGGCAAACTGTAGCGCATAGCCCCGCCTGATTACTCCCCCCAGCCAAGTGGGTCCTAGAAGTAAAACCAGGCGACTCCAAGCCGAATAATGTTCTGTCAGAACCGCAGCCCTGGCGAACCTTGGGTAGTCCTCCGGCCCGCCCCCCAAGGACGGGCCGTAGACGAAAGGGCATCACACAAGCCGCGTCTCTATCTCTTGAATCCACAGAGCATGTACTCGAGTTGGATTCACTAGAACCCCCACTCTCATACATAAAAGCCGGCTCTGTGGGAGAAGCGCGCAAGTGCGCGTGAGACACCTCAGATGCGCGTTGTGCGTGTTCCCTTCCCCCCCCGGAAGTCTTCCCAACTCCCTGAGCACTTCTTAGTGTCACCGGAGCTGACAAAACCCGCGATGTGGAGGAATGCGCTGGAGAATTAACCCGGAGCTGAAGTGAGTTAGGTCGCGCGCGCGTCGGCACCGCATCACTCACCCGGTCCCGTACATTCTCCAGCCCCGCTGGCGGTCCCGACCTGTTCGTCACTCGTGAGATCCGACCGCCACGCACCTCTCCAGTTGATCGACCAGACGGGACGGAAGTTCCTCGCCCTCGCCTGGTCTCAGAACGGCGAAAAAAACGCGTGCGTGTAAAAGCACCAGGTTGCGTAAGTTCCATGGCGCTTCTCAGCCGCCAAACGTGACGTCCTCCACGGTGCCAGTGTTTGTAGACAGCGCTGTGGGGGAAGGAACAACCTCCGGTCAACATAGACATGTCCGGACAAGTTCCACTCACCTCATCAGCTGTCACGCTCTGTCGGGCACGAGCGCTGGTTGACACGGAAGTAAACACAGCTGACTCAGCCGGTCTCGCGGACCTCTGCTCGTCTGTAAACAAAACACATGTGGTTGGAGTCTGCCCCTCATTCGTGTGGACAGACTCCGTTATTGCAGTCTCGGTATGACCCGGACGAAGGGGTTTAAAACCTCCTTCGGACTGTGTTATGAGAGGAAAATCACGCCGTCTATGACCGGCGGAGCATGTTAGCTTAGCATTAGCGGCGAAAGTTTCTAATGACGCCTGTGAATACGTCACACTCACAGGCGGAAACACATGCACGCTACCAACATCTCTCTCAGAACGAACCACAGAAACGTCATACGTTCTTTTGTTTTTATTTACATAGAGCCCTTTGAAAGAGTAGGGGGGAGGAGGGTCCGCTGCGGCTGCTGGCTCCGCTGCTGGCTCCCCGGCTCCTGCTGCGGAACCCGGCGACGCTCGCTCGTCGCCCGCCGCGGCTGTTGCCGGTGCTGCTGGGGCGGCTGGCTCTGGTGACGCTTTCCCCCCGCACCAGCTGATGGGGCCGACGAACGGGCTCTCCGTCTCCGAGCGCCGGACCCCCGTCGCGCCTCGTCCTCACGCCCATGCAGGTGATGGCGGAGCTGCGCTGACTCCTGCTGCGCTGCCTCCTGCCGGGCCACGACGTTCCGGAGCTCCGGACCGAACAGGGAGTCCTCCGTTATTGGTCCGTCCAGGAGGAGCCTCCGGTCTCTCTCCGGCAGCGCTGTGGCCAGGTCTAGCCACAGGTGCCGGTGGCCCAGCTGTCCAGCGTCGCGTAGTCCCCCTCCCAGGATCGCGTACGCCTGCGACATCCGGAGGAGCGCAGCCACCGAGTCCTTGACTTCCTCCAACTCCGAAGGTCCAAGGTCGTCTCGGTCCACGGTGAGCCTGTCGAGCGCACCGCACAGGAGAGCCATGTTGTTTGCGAGGGAGACCACCTGCGTCCCCCCCTTGTAGGATCGGTTGAACAACATTGCCGTCAACCTGTCTTCAGCTCTAGGCAGAGCTACAGGGCGGCCTGGCCACAGTCGAGCTCCCGGGTCGAGGGCGGCACGTACCGTATCCGAGGGCTCTGGGACACCGCGCCGCCAGTCCACCCCGCAATAGGGTCCGTAGGATCCTACGGGAGGCCCTGAAGCCATGGGAGAGGCAGACCCTCGCCGCGCGTAGCCCCAGATCTCGTCCAGCTTAGGACAAATAACCCCCGGAACAGCAGGCCTGCGCGCTTCGTTCCGCCCGACCTTCACTCCGCATGTAAACGGTGGTGACGCGAGTGGAGGTACAGGGGGGAGCTCGACCTCCATGCGGTTCGCCGCGGCGGTGAATATGCGCGGCAGGACGTCAAGCGTGTAGCGAGGAACCGGCCCGGCTCCCCCGACCGCTTCGACGTCCCCCGGCTCGGAACCGAACAGGGTGCTCGGATCCGCCTCATAACACCGCCGGTCGTCCTCCTCGTCGTAGTCGGCCCACGACCTGGCTGGAGGACGCGGCGTGCGCCGACGGGCCTCGTATGCTCCCCGTCTCTTCCGGACCTCCTCGGGAAGCATACGGCAGGCCCCACAATCCGCAAACGCGTGATCTGGGCCTAGACAGACGAAGCAGAGAGCGTGTGTCCCCCCTCCCCAGGGGGGTGTCACACGTTAAGCACAAAGACACATCTACTTCCACGTTCATGCTCACGTCCGCCATGCTGTATCCAGGAGCTTTCTCGCTGAGTTGAAAATGGAGAAAGTGCGGCGGGTGCTTCCCGCCTTTATAGGAAGGGACTGCCCCCTGCTGGGTGGCGAGTTCTTTAAGCTTTCTCAGAGACGAGGCGGTGCCTCGGGGTAAACCCATAGCGAAGCCGTTGGAGGGCGGAGCACCAATGACGTAGAACCTATATATACCATATATACAGTGGTATGAAAAAGTTTGGGCACCCCTGTACATTTTCATGATTTTCCTTTATAAATCATTGGTTTTTTGGATAAAACATTCCTGTTAAATATCTTATAGGAGACAAACACAGTGATATTTGAGAAGTGAAATAAAGTTTATATGACTTACAGAAAGTGTGCAAGAATTATTTAAACAAAATTAGGCATGTGCATAAATTTAGGCATCACAAAAGAAAAATTAATCTTTTGTGCAGCCTCTAAACGCTTCCAATTAGGGTCTGGATTCTGGTGGAAGGTATTTTGGACCATTCTTCTTTACAGATCCTCTACAGTTCAGTCCGAGCATGGACTGGCCGCTTTAAATCACACCATAAATTTTCAATAATATTCAGGTCTGAGGACTGAGATGGCCATTTCAAAATGTTATATTTGTTCCTCTGCATGAACACCTTAGTAGATTTTGAGCAGTGTTTAGGATCACTGTCTTGTTGACTAGAAAACAACACTGTGGCACTAAGAGCAAAATCCTTTAAGATTTAATAATATAAAATTAACGATAATTAAAAGTCACCTACTGTTTTTTGCACAGATCCTTTGCGTTCTTCATGATATGGCTCGTACTGCAACGTTTATAAAAGACAGCATAATGCCTTTCAGGTGCTTTATTACGTTTTGGAGTACACCCCGGCAGTTTTATCCAGAAAAAGTTTGTCAAGACTTGGATGTTAATTTGGATGTGGTCGTCTTTCCTTTTTTTCTGTCCACGCTATATTTCTAAGGACCTCTTTTGTCGGGACGCCATCCCTGCATCCAGATTTCATTACATTCTCAGAGTTTTTGCAGGATGTTTTTTGAGACTCTAACTAGAATTTTCAGAGGGTGTTTGGAATTAATTTCTTCCGCTTATTGTTTTCTTAAGTGAGCTCGTATGGGATGTCTTTTTAATTGAGTTGTGCTGTGGCACACCTCACCACCTGAAAACCCGACAACTGCCTTGAGGGTGTTGTCATCAATAAATACTGAGGATGAATGTTACAAGGCAGTCCTCAAATCTACAATACCCTGCACATTTGAAAAGTAACCCTCATCTTTGGGAGTGCTTTTTTTTTTTTTTTTACAAAGTGCCATTTAAAACCCATGCTGCAGTAGGGATGGATTGCTTTTAATCCCGTTGCAATGATATTGGTCCACTGCAGTCCTATCACTTCCGCTTCCGGTGAGCCTTTGATCGGCTGCTTGAAACGTAAGCTCCTGCAATAATTGCCAAAAACAGTCGTTTTAACGACTACTTGTCCGTATATTATGCTCATATCACTTAAGATATGTCTCAAGCATCTCGGATCTATGATCGTGATGCTCTTTTCAACATCAGAGAGTCGATGGAGGACTTCACTCGCGACCGTTACCAACGTCCGGTGAACGTGTTTCCGGCTCCGCTTCTCATCGACTCGGACTCTGTGGAATATCGTTTGATCTCTCGAGTACCGGGCGATTTCCACAAGGGATCGAGTCGGGCTGGAGTACAGGTCAGGATGAGACGTGCAGTTGCGATCGCTCGGAACAACTCTGACGTCATCGAACGTCATCGCTGTTTGATCGACATCCCTCTCACTGTGTGTGACGACACATCAGCGCTGCCGTCTGTCCAGACCTCAACGAAAGATGGTAAGATTTTTTCATTTCCTCTCTTTAATTCGACTTTTACAACCGAGTTGAACTTCAGTGACAGCTGGTACCCTCGTGACCGCTGTTCGCTTCAAAAGATCCCGCTCTGCGCGCCTGTCAGTGACGCGGCGTCGTCAGTGACGTCATCGGTGCTGAATGTGGGACTTCTTAATGTTCGCTCCATTACTAATAAATCCTTTATTCTTAATAATCTTTTCACAAGAGTTAATTTGGATTTATTATGTCTTTCTGAGACTTGGCAGAGAGAGGAAGAGTTTATTCATCTGAACGAACTCTGTCCAGTAGGGAGCGCTGTCCTGGGGAAGCCTCGCCTCTCTGGTCGTGGAGGAGGTCTTGCTACTGTTTTTAGGGAGAGTTGTTCTTGCAAAGTGATTCAGACACAGGAATTCACTTCTTTTGAGTCTCAGATGATCTTGGTTGGTTCTACAAGACCTTTCTATTGTGTGTCAATCTACCGTCCGCCTGGTCCTGCGGCGATGTTCTTGAAAGACTTTAGTGACTTCTTATCTTCCATTATTCAGATGGAATCTGTTCTTATTCTTGGAGACTTTAATCTTCATGTTGATGACGTCACATCTTGTTCTGCTAAAGAACTTTTAACTTTAACTGAAGCCTTTAATTTTGAGCAACATGTTTCTGAACCCACTCATCAAAAAGGCCACATTTTAGACTTAGTTTTTACTCTTGGCCTGAACATTTCTAATGTATCTGTACATGATGTCCATCTGAGTGATCATTCTCTTGTCTTGTTCAACCTGGACTTCATCCCTGAACCTAAGCCTTTGAAAGTTAGGTCTCAGAGGCGTGTCATCTCAGCCGATACTGCAGACAGTTTTTCTGCTATGTTTGACCGTCTTTCCTTTGATGACTGTCAAGATGTGGACAGTTTGATTCACTGTTTTACTGATCATTGTGTTGAAATACTGGATCAAGTGGCACCTGTTAAATCGAACTTGAAAATTCAGAAAAAACGGTGCCCTTGGACAAATGAAGATCTCCTGAGTCTGAAGAGACTTTGTCGAAAGACTGAGCGTCTCTGGAAGTCTACTAAACTTGAGGTGCACAGACTTCACCTCAGGGATCTGTTGACTTCTTACAATGAGATGGTAGAAACTGCTAGATCTGATTACATCAGAAAACTGGTAGCAGCAAATAGGAAAAACCCCAAAGTTTTGTTTGAGACGATTAATTCTCTCGTGTCTCCTGCTCCTCAAATCACGCCGGTCTTCTGTGAAGCTGACAGCAATGCATTGTTGAGATTTTTCATTGACAAAATTAAATTGATCAAAGAGAAAATCTCTCCCCCTTTGTTGGGAACCCCTACTGTCTCTGAGCCCATCTCCTCCTCTTGGTCATCCTTCACTGCTGTATCTTTGGGTGATATTTCAGCACTAGTGAACAAGATGAAACCCTCCTCTTGCTCAGATGACGTCCTTCCTTGTAGGCTTTTTATCAAAGTATTTGATGTAATTGGCCCCTGGGTTACCAATATGGTGAACCTCTCCCTTTCCACAGGGGTTTTTCCCAATGCATTTAAACATGCCATTGTGGAGCCTCTGCTCAAAAAACCAGGCTTAGACCCAACTGACCTCAGTAATTTCAGGCCTATTTCTAAGCTCCCTTTCTTGTCCAAGATCTTGGAGAAGGTGGTGTCCGAGCAGCTGTCTTTGTTCTTGGATCAGAGCGACATCCATGAGAAGTTTCAGTCTGGCTTCCGTAAACATCACTCTACGGAGACAGCTTTACTGAAAGTGTCCAGTGACATCATGATGTCGGCTGACTCTGGTAAATTCACTGTTCTGGTTCTCTTGGATCTGTCGTCAGCCTTTGACACAGTTGATCACCAGATCCTGCTGAGAAGACTAAGGGATGAAGTGGGACTGTCTGGGTCTGTGTTAGAATGGTTCTCATCTTACCTTTCTGGGCGCAGTTTTAGTGTATCTGCCAATCAAATGAGGTCTGAATCGGCAGATCTGTTGTGTGGAGTCCCTCAAGGTTCTGTTCTGGGTCCTTTATTGTTTTTGCTGTACTTGATTCCCCTTGGTAAAATCATTCAGAGATTTCCAGATGTTTCTTATCACATTTTTGCTGATGACATCCAGCTCTACTGCTCTTTTGACCCAACTGAGCCCCAAAGGCTGAACAGCTTAGTCAATTGTTTGCTAGAAATCAAACAATGGCTGAGTGAAAACACTTTACAGCTTAATGTGGACAAAACTGAAACTCTGGTGATTGCTCCTGATGATACGATTCCAGGGTTGAGTCAGTACTTGGGTGACTTAGGTCAGTCTGTCAAACTGAGCCTGAGAAACCTGGGTGTTGTATTTGATAAAGACATGTCTCTTGTTCAACACTGTAGAAAACTGACCAGAAACTGTTTCCTTCAACTGAGAAAAACCTCTAAACTTAGGAAAATGCTGTCACAACATGATCTGGAGCTTGTAATCCATGCGTTTGTTTCTTCTCGTCTGGACTATTGTAACAGTTTGTTTTCATGTCTTAACAAGAAGGAGCTGTCTCGCCTGCAGTTGATTCAGAACTCTGCAGCGAGAATTCTGACCCGCTCTAGTAGAAGAACTCACATTTCTCCGGTCCTTAAAACTCTTCACTGGCTTCCAGTTTCTTTCAGGATCAACTTTAAAATTCTGGTTCTTACTTTCAGAGCTATTCATGGTCAGGCTCCTCCTTACATCACTGATCTGATCCAGCCTTACACCCCAGCTCGGTCTCTGAGGTCTGTGGATCAGAATCTACTTATGGTTCCACGCACACGGCTCAGGACCAGAGGAGAGAAATCTTTTCAGGCTGTTGCTCCTAAGCTTTGGAACAATCTTCCTCTCTCTTTGCGCTTGATGGAGTCTACTGACTCCTTTAAGAAACATCTTAAGACGTTTCTATTTGTTCAGGCTTTTCCTTGAATTTCTCGAACTCCTGTGTTGTTCTCGGTGTTGTCTTGATCTTTGAAGTATGTACTGTTTTGAGTATTGTTTTGATTGTTGGAGCGCTTTGTGACCCTGGTCTCGAAAAGCGCTATATAAATATATATTACTTACTTACTTACTTACTATCATCCCTCTCCCACATTGTGTCTTTAGCAGTTCAAGCCGCACGTTATTGTTGACAAAAAGAAAAAACATTTTGGATATTGCAATTTTGACCTGAAAAACGTTTCTTCTTCACTCGAGTCCATTATAGACAGTGGCCCGTCTGATTCAGGATATTTGTCTTTTTCCTAGAAAATAGAACACGGAAAGGAAAACTTAGTAAGTACGTGAGTAAAGATTACTTATAAGGAACCTATCTAGACCAGGGTCACGAAGCACTTTAACAATAAAAACAATACACCGTTTAAATATAAACTTGAAAAGTCAAGACAACATAGAGACAAACACAGGAGTCTCAGAAAATCGATAAAAAGGGCTTTAAGATGTTTCTTGAAGGAATCAGTAGATCATCAAATGCAGAGGGAGAGGAAGATCGTTCCAAAGCTTAGGAGCAACAGCCTGGAAGGATTTCTCTCCTCTGGTCCGGAAGCGAACTATCAGTAGATTCTGATGCACAGACCTCAGATGGAAGGTGTGATCATGAATAGATCTAAAAGTTAGAACCAGAATTTAAAAATTATCCTGAAAGAAACTAATGCAGAGTTTTAGGGATTGCAGAAATGTGATTTCTTCTACTAGAGCAGGTCAGGATTCTGGCTGCAGAGTTTTGTATGAACTGCAGGCGAGACAGCTCCTCCTTGTTTAGACACCAAAATAAACTATTGAGATAGTCCAAACGAGAAGACACACTCATGGATTACAAGCTCCAGATCATGTGGTGACAGCATTATACTGATATCAAAATGACATAAGTAAAGTAAACTTTTGAACAAAGTTATGTAGGGTTAAAAAGGACAAAAATATATTATCGTTTCAATAGCCTCAGCCTCATCTGCAAGCTTAAGAGAGAGAGATTGATTTAACTAACTTGATTTAACTCAGTAGTACTATTTGTTATATTGTCATCATGGATAGTCTCCTCAAATTCCTAATTTTCCTTGAAACTGCTGTCAATTGCAGGGAGGTCCTACAGAACATTTGTGACCATTGACTATTATAGATAATGTAAAAATAAAAGAATAGTTAATATTTATACATATCTTACAAAGATGTTCAGTAGCTGTTTGAAGTTTCTAGTTTCAAGTAAAGGTTCTTACACACATTTGCCCAATTTCCTTTATCACTGCAAACCTTGAAATTCTTTATACAAGTACCAGGTTCGGCAAATTCCAACAGATAATTCAGTATTTGGTCATATCTAATAGACCTTCTCCTTGTCTAGAAAAACATAACAAGAGTAGGTCAGTTGACAAAAAAAAACATTGAAGTGCTTGAAAATAGCATTTTATTCCATAATTACCTTTCCAAAGCTGGTAAAGGTGCAGAATCTGAATTGTATGGTGATTATGATTATGTAAGGTGGTAATTATGTATAATGATATATACATATAGTATTATAATATAATGATAATTGTATTATAATACTTTTTTTTGCCCAGATAGTACAGGCCATGCACTCTCTTGCGCAGGACCGAAATAGTAATACGTATATTAAGGTTTTTGGAACATGAATATAGTGATGCAAGCAAAGTAAAAAAAGAAAAAAGTTGCAAAAATAATAATAAAAGTACACGATATATAATACTATATGATTTCAACTTGAGAGTTCTGGCAGGATCAACAACATCTGAGTGGCACAGACTAGATGTGGGAATCATCACAGGCTGCACCATCTCAGTGATCCTGTTTGCACTAGCGATGAACATGTTGGTGAAATCTGCTGAACCACAGTGCCGAAGTCTGGGATCTGCCAGCCACCAATCTGTGACTTCATGGATGACCTGACGGTGACCACAGAGTCAGTGCCTGGAGGCAGATGGATCCTGTTAGGGCTCGAAAAGCTGATGGGTTGGGCCAGAATGTCATTCAAGCCGACGAAATCAAGATCCTTGGTCCTAAAGAAGGGCAGAGTGGCAGACAAGTTCAGGTTCTCCAATGCAGGAACACCAATCCCCAACATTTCTGAGAAGCCAAAAAAGAGCTTGGAAGTTTCCATCAAGAGCACCTGCAATGAGTTGGATGGATGGCTCAAGGATGTGGACAAGTCTGGCCTGCCAGGAAAATTCAAGGTGTGGATTTACCAGCACGAGATACTGCCAAGGGTACTGTGGCCACTGCTCCTCTATGAGTTTCCGATCACCACCATCGCAGATCTAGAAAGAGTCAGCCGCTACCTGAGGAGATGGTTAGGGCTGCCAAGGAGTTTGAGTGGCATCGCCCTCTATGGGAACACCTGCAAACTCCCGCTGAAGTCCATCAAGAAGGAGTTCAAAGTCTTGTCAAAATGAGGTGCTCCAACTCCGTGAATAAGCAGACCCCATGTCGCCGGGGTAGGGGTAGCAGTCAAAACAGGCAGGAGGTGGAAAGCAGAGGCTGCAGTGGAGCAGGGAAAGTCACGGCTACGTCATGGAGTTCTGGTGGGGACAGTGGCCAGAGGAAGGGCTGGACTGGGAACCACTGCACCCCCTCGTTTTGGCAAAGCCCGAGGGAAGGAGCGAAGGCAACTGGTCCAGAATGAGGTGAGAGCAGCAGTTGAGGAGACGAGGTCCAGCAGAGCAGTAGGCATGAGACGGCAAGGTGCATGGACCAGATTGGAGCAGGCTGTGGAGAGAAGAATCACATGGACAGACCTCTGGCGGTCATAGCCTCACGGCATCAAATTCATGGTCCAGGCTGTCTACGATGTCCTTCCCAGCCCATCCAACCTGCACTGCTGGGGTTTGGCCGAAACACCAGCATGCCCGCTCTGCCAAAGAAGGGGACTCTTGAGCACATACTGAGCTGCTGCACACAAGCTCTGGGGGAAGGCCAATACCGATAGCGACATGATTAGGTGCTCAAGACCATCGCAGAGAGCATCGGCAGCGCCATCACCACCTGCAGAAAGGCAAGACCTAGGAAGGAAACAACATCAACTTCATCAGAGCTGGGGAGAAGCAGAAAACGGCAAGGGCAACGACAGAGCTCCTTAACACTGCACAGGACTGGCAGATGTTAGTGGACCTGGGCAGCCAACTCAAGTTCCCCCAGCATGTTGCTAAGACCACCCTCAGGCATGAAATTGTCATGAAAGGAGCTTTTGAGCGCAAGAGGGCGAAATACGACAGCCTTGTGAGCGTCTGCCACAGCCAGGGCTGGAAGGCAAGGTCCATGCCTGTGGAGGTTGGGTGCAGGGACTTTGCATGGCAGTCTGCAGAGCGTACACTGTACTTGGCATTACAGGGGAGAAGAGGAGGAGAGCCATCTATAACAGCGTAGAGGCGGCAGAGAAAGCCTCTAGGTGGCTTTGGATAAAGAGGGCTCCGTGGTAAAGCGCTGCTAGGGCACAAGCTGAGGCCTGATCAACCTCAGCTGGGTTGCCTGAGGAAGGGTGTCTGATGTTCGTGAGACCCGAAACGCCCAATGATCTCACGATATATCACTGAAGATGTGTCCTAGCTTGCATCAGAAGATGTTTCACTACAACTACTTCGGTCCTGCTCGAGACATGGCATGGCCTGTACCATCTGAGCAAAAGGACAGGGGGAGCCTGTAAAGATAGAAAGGTAAAAAACTAAGTTACAATATTATAATGATGAATACTAAAGGGACAGTGTATCTGGAGAAAGTTGATTTTACCTTACCTTTGAACTTACCTTTCGCTTGGATGAGTCATTTTTTAATGGGAAGAAAATACAGTTTTAATGTGTTAATTGTGATTGGAAAGGTTGTCTTGTCAATTTCATGCTACACAATGAAGTGGATATGACGTTACATCAACAAACTACCGCACTTTAATTATTAATATATATATATATATATTACATTTTAATCTAGCAGGATGGACATTCAGTTTAGACTATGTTTATAAGATCTTGACGATTATAATGATGATGATATATATCTTTATTTTTTTTATATAATAACAATACATTATACATACATTATATATGAATAACTTCAACAAGAAAAGCTAAATTATTATTATGATCATCATTTTTATTACTTTTAATGTCAATATATTGAAATCCCCAAGGTGTAATCACAAGTAACACACAAAGATAGTAATTAAGGGTCATCATGGATCTGTTAGGGTTCACGGTCAAGCCAAGCCAGGTTAACCTGGTCTGCATGTCCAGAATGTCTTCGGTAGCACCAGAGAACCAGGATGCAGCAATTCAGGACGACGTTAAACGGTTGAAATAAAGGCCAGGAGAAAAAAATATATAAATAAGTTTATTGTGTCTTCAGAACACTTGAAAGAAACCATTTCAGCTCAGACCTCACAGAGTGAAAGCCGGAACTTGTGAGCCCAGATTCATGATGTTAGATGTTTCTTGTAGCTTCATGGCCGACCTTGGTTCACAAAGGCACAGAACATGTTCGTGTATGGTATGTGTTGTAAGGATTTTGTAGAAAGGTGCTTAGCACGTGCCAGGTGCTAACCGATGCAGAGTTGTATCAGCAAATGTATATTAATAGTTTTGGTAAAAGTAAAATAAAAAAGATTACTCCAACAAATGATACAGGTTAGTTTCATTATAAAAAAAACGCAAAGCAAATTATTGCTCTTCATTGACGACGACAATTTTCTTACATCTTCGTCTTCATCCAGGGTCGGATCACAGGGACAGCAGCTCCAAGAGGAAGAGCAAGACTTTTTTGTCTCTCAAGTGTTCTCTGGGCCTCCCCTGTGGTCTCCTATTGTTTAAGATTAAAAGACAATAACAAAATTTTACATTGACATGAAATGACTGTACATCATGATTTATTCAAAATTTCAACAGTAAAATCTCTCCAAATGCTTCATGAGTGATACTCCAGTGGAATTTTTCACTAAGCCTTTAGGAGTTTCATTATATGATATTTAAACTAAATGTGTAGTTATTGACAGATTATAATGATGTAACTTTTTTTCCATCAATTTCTTTTATTCTTTTCAAACATTAATATACAAACCCATACAGGTTCGCGATAAAGACGCAATCGAAATGGACACGGAAAAATAATATCATGTAGCTTTTAAATTTACCTCATAAAAGTTTTAGATATATTTCCGCTATAGCACTTATGTTGAATATATGTGATATAGTAATTGTTATTGTTTCCATTATTTCCTTAGAAATATCCAACTAACAAAATGTAATCTGCATCTGATGGTTTCTCTAACATCAACTTATTGGTAGCACAAATCATTTGTGTAAGAAATTCTTCAAAATGTCTTTTTTTTATTTTTATTTAACCACGCAAAGCATCGATTTCAAAGGACCTTTGTTTTGAAATGACACACTGGGCTAACTTCCTGGGTTTCTTCTTAGGGTGCTCTATGGCATGATTACAATTCTCAGTTTGAGCACTACCACTCGGCCCTAACACTACGTTTGCGCGTGCCCGCGAGGTGTAGTGGATTCCCGATTCTACTTTCGGCGTAAGGATAGTGTTCAAGGTAGTGCCAGGTCTCCCTACAAGATGTAGTGATGTCTGAGGCACACTTCCCAACCGAGTGCTGACGGAGACGGAAGAATGACGAGCAACACAGTACATAAATGTGAGTATTCTTGCTTTAAAACTAGTGTTTCTTCATAAAATTCATGTGAAAGCATTGTTTTTGCTGATATTCCATGTTGATAAAATATAAACACGGTGAAGATGCTACCGTTAGCTATTGTTTGTTCGTAAACTCTTGAGTATGCATTATTTTTGACGCTATTCCATGCTAATAAACTTTTAAAAGTTGTTAACTTTTAACAGTGAAATTGTTAGTTGTTTGTGTATTTCATGTGAAAAGTATTGTTGTTTTTTACACATAAAAACGATGTTTAATTCGACGCTACTTTTAAGCATTATTTTCGACGATATTCCATGCTAATAAACTTTTAAGAGATATCAGTGAAGATGCTATTTGTTTTTGTATTTAATTAAAGCCAAGTATTTATGTGTATTTGTGTATGTATTTGTATTTTTTGTACACTCTATACTTGCCCATTAAAAATATTAAAAAACTCAAACATACCCGACATTACACAGGGACGCCAGAGGAAACGAGGAGGCTCATCATTTTCCTTATTGGCTTCAAGAAGTCAAAGTTCACTTCTAAAGCACATTGGATGTGAGTTATGAGTTTAATAATTCATTATCATGTTCTTTTATTCTGTTGAATCTGTAAGTGTCACGGCCCAACAGGTTTAAAAAAAAATAACCTAAAAAGAAAATATAAGGTAGTAGTTTCATTCATGATTACTTATAAATACAATAAAAACAAAACTCATGATCATTATTAGTTCTATATTAATAAAAAATGTGTTTGTCCTTTCTCCCTGTGTCTCCATTTCTTTGCATGTGCGGCAGGAACTACGGACACCAAAGACGGGGAGTGGAACGGACAGGGGCGAGACGACGGCTGCCAACTGGCAGTATTTTGACTTGATGCACAAAGTGCTAGGTGGCAGGCCGTCGGTTGATAGCCTCAGTCGTTTGTCCCACGGTAATGCTGCTCACTCATAAAAGCAACACTATTGATAATTTCCACATTATTTGAATGTCTGGATTATAATTTGTGTGTTGCCATGTTCTACAGCAGGGGTAGGGAACCTGGTCCAGAAAGAGCCGCAGTGGGTGCAGGTTTTTGTTCCAACCGATCAAGCATGTACAGTTTAACCAATGAGGTTTCAGCTGAACAAGCAACACGAGACTGACAATCAACTGATTACACTCCTAAGACACCTGATTGGATAAAATGTGTCCTCTTGAATGGTTAGAACGAAAACCTGCACCCACTGCGGCTCTTTCTGGACCAGGTTCCCTACCCCTGTTCTACAGGATGCTGCAGAATCCCCGAACCGGGTCCAAGCACGTCTGTAGCTCGGACACTTCACCATGCTCCCCAAGTCCCAGCACGTCGGGAGTTCGGACACCTTGCCCGCACTCCCCAGGTCCCAGCACATCTGGCGGCACCGGTCTTCCAGCAACAAGCCCAGGAACACCCTTGTCCACCAGAAAAAGGAAAATAAATCCTGTAATGGAATTCCTCAAAGAAGCAAACATGCGCGAGGAACGGCGGTTCCAGGAGGAGGCAAAGGAGGAAAGAAGGCACGAGAAGCAAGAGGCCCACAATATAAGATTTGGGGACCTTCTTGAGAAAATAGTGGACAAGATGTAGTCTTGAGTGTTGTGTGCTGTGTGGTGTTGTTGTTTTTTTATATATTTAATTTAAGCATTGTGTGTTGTTGTTCCTTGCACTTTTTGATTTTGCGTGCGTTGTAATGAAGATTTTGTTTTACAATTTCTAGTTGTGTCATTCTTCAATACATATTTACAATCTATTAAATGTTAATATTTATATATTAGTACAATTAATGCAAATACAAATGTTAAAATATAAACATTTTAATGAGAAACACTTGAAAACTCACAACATTTTACAATCAAGGAAATTTTGCACAAAAAGGGACAATTTTACTCAGGAAGATTGTCAAACATTTGGGCAGCCAGTCTGTCTCTGGTAGCTGTCCCAGATGTTTCTTGGCTTGCAATGTCTTCAGGTTGAGGTTCGGGGAGGACATCTACAATGTCAACCTCTGGCTCAAGTGTGTCCCCATTGTCCAGGCAGATGTTGTGCAAAAAGGCACATGATGCAATTATCTTGCATGCAAATGTAGTTTCTATGTCCAGTGCCCTAAACAGAGTTGATCGCCACCTTGTCTTCATCATACCAAAGGCCCTCTCTATAATTCTTCGGCCCCTGACATGATGACAGTTGAATCATCGCTGGACTGGCCCATTCACCGGCTCCTTGTAGGGTGGAAGCAGACGGATGGGGGTCTCCAAACAAGGATACCCACCATCACCCAAAATGATGTAGCCAGGTGGGGGATAGCATCTCGTCCTATAAAATGGGCTGTTTTTCAAGATTCTAGCATCATGAACACACCCAGGGTAACCAACAAAAATGTCCAGAAACACAAATCACAAATTGCCTGCATGTTCAGGGAATAAAACCCTTTATAGTTCAGGTAGTCCAATCGGTGCTTCTCTGGTGGTTTGATCCCTATGTGGCTACAATCAATTGCTCCAACCACATTGTTGAATGCAGGACATCTGGACAATTCAGCAAAACCCTGACCAACTGATTGCAGCTCCTCCGGTAGTGGAAAGGAAATTATTTTGGTTTAGTTTCCCAAGATGTCCTGTGCCACTCTGTGGATGATCCAATGGACGGTCGTTTTCGGAATACCAAAGATCCTGCACACCACTTTATAGGACAGTCCATGAGCCCGCCAGTAGTCGTATACGAGAACCTCTAGATATTTTCCCCAGCCATGTGACTGTTCTTTTCGTAGAAGCCTCTGCAGACTGGTCAGTGCCCGTCTGGTAAGGCGGAAATTATGCCGTAGCTCAGCCTCCACATTGAACCATAACCGTAGTATGGGCAAGTTGAAGTTGGTTCTGCAGTACACTGAGAGAGAACTAGTCTGAGGAGGAAAATTACACACCATTAGAAATGTGCATCCAAATAAAATAGTTTGAGTAAAAGCTACTCAAAATATGTTCAAACAACTTAAGGTTTATGTAAGCGGGATGGTAAACCTATTTACGATTGATAAATACAGCTACAATACGCTCTAAACATGGTTTACTACTGTTTTCATTCTTTTAGAAAACAAAACAAAGAAATGGGTAAATGGAGGGCTTATATTGACCATTGTTAGCGTGTAAATGGGGTCTTAAAAAATGCATACACATTAATTTACATAACAACACGCTCCAAACTTTATTTCTCTACCACTTGCATTTTTTTTTTATAAAACGACAACAAAAACACGTAAATAGATCGCTTGTATTGACCATTGATAGCACGTTTAGCATTCCGCTTACAATTGTGGTCGTAAAAAGTGCAAAAACCCAGACATGCATCGATCAACGCAATCACAGCAAGCTCCAAACTTTAGTTCACTACTGTTTGCATAATTTTTATAAAACAACAACAAAGAAACACGTAAATATTTTCGCTTGTATTTACCATTGCTAACACGTTTAGCATTCCGCTTACAATTTTGGTCATAAAAAGTGCATTAACCTCAACATACACCGATCAACACAGCTACAATAAGCTCAAAACTTTTTGGTTCACTACCGTTTGCATACTTTAAGAAAACAACAACGAAGAAACATATACATCGCTTGTATTGTTAGCGCGTGGTGATCTGTTAAACAAAACTTATTTTCAAGCAAATACATACCGTGAAAATTTCCAAAAGCGCTTGGATGTCTCGATGATATCTTCTTCTTTGAAAAGGTCGGCGTCTTGTTGAAGAAAAACATAGATATACAGTCAGGAGCAAAGCCAGTGTTGCTGTTGCTGTTAAAGGCATGTTCTCAGTCTATTCAGCTGTCAGTCGTTTCTGCTGACGTTATAGTCAGTCAGCGGCAACGATTGATGACGTAACGTAGGGTAGGCCGTGCCCAAATCTGAAGGGTGATGTGAAGGGCCTACCAGGTGGCGAAGTGGTAGTGTAGTGGTAGTGTTAGTGGTAGGGCTCAAACTGAGAATCGGAATCGAAAACTGAAACTCTGGTGATTGCTCATGATGATAAGGTTCCAGGGTTGAGTCAGTACTTGGGTGACTTAGGTCAGTCTGTCAAACTGAGCCTGAGAAACCTGGGTGTTGTATTTGATAAAGACATGTCTCTTGTTCAACACTGCAGGAAACTGACCAGAAACTTCAAGTTTCCTTCAACTGAGAAAAATCTCTAAACTTAGGAAAATGTTGTCACAACATGATCTGGAGCTTGTAATCCATGCGTTTGTTTCTTCTCGTCTGGGCTATTGTAACAGTTTGTTTTCATGTCTTAACAAGAAGGATCTGTCTCACCTGCAGTTGATTCAGAACTCTGCAGCGAGAATTCTAACCGGCTCTAGTAGAAGAACTCGCATTTCTCCGATCCTTAAAACTCTTCACTGGCTTCCAGTTTCTTTCAGGATCAACTTTAAAATTCTGGTTCTTACTTTCAGATCTATTCATGGTAAGGCTCGTCCTTACATCACTGATCTGATCCAGCCTTACTCCCCAGCTCGGGCTCTGAGGTCTGTGGATCAGAATCTACTTATGGTTCCTCGCACACGGCTCAGGACCAGAGGAGAGAAATCTTTTCAGGCTGTTGCTCCTAAGCTTTGGAACGATCTTCTCTCTTTGCACTTGATGGAGTTTACTGACCCTTTCAAGAAACATCTTAAGACGTTTTTATTTGTTCAGGCTTTTCCTTGATTTTCTGGAACTCCTGTTATGTCATCAGTTTTATCTTGATCTTTAAAATATATACTTTATTGAATATTGTTTTGATTGTTTAAGCGCTTTGTGACCCTGGTCTGGAAAAAGCGCTATACAAATAAAAATTACTTACTAAGTCGGTTCTCCTAGAATTATGCGATTTAGTTCCATGTCTTTTACTTCGACATCGGCATTTCACATGCACTACCGTGATATATGTATCATAAGAGCACTGCCGCTATTTAGGAGTTTTGTTTTGGTGCTGGCTAGACCCGAATTTGTGAGTGGACTTTTAGACGGCAAGGTAAGTCGCCAAACAAAGAGGACCAGTGGATCCCCACCAGAGTAAAAACTCCAGATGCAGGGGGAAGTAAAACTTGGTTCGGTCTAAAGAACTTTTTCCACGGACATCAAGATGGATAGTGATCCATCAGTTAAGTTTTTGTTCTGCTATTTAGAAACTACTGCCTCATCGTCTCTGTGGCGCAATTGGTTAGCGCGTTCGGCTGTTAACCGAAAGGTTGGTGGTTCAAGCCCACCCAGGGACGGTACATTTTTTTTATGAATTGAGCCGTTTGTTTTCCTCTGTTTATTTTCTTTTGAGTTGTTGCCATTTCCTTTTCCTGTATCTACTGAATCAATGTTAAAACTAAACGTCTTTGCTGTTGTCGCCCCTGGCTGCAGCCTGGAGCTCAACGCTGAGCTCCGCCTACTTTTCTTCGTTGAGCCCAGCCTAGAGATTTGTAACGCGCCCTGACCACGTGACCACAACACTGCGCTTAACAGACAAGAAGGTAGAGGAAAAACGTTTTCTAAGGTATTTTAAAATTAAATGTCATTCGTTTGTCACCAATCAGACAGAAAAAAATTTGTAAAAAATGTTTTACATTATTTTAACAAAATAAATCGGATTAAACAACGTTGTTTTTGACACCATCTTGTGGTAAATTTATATAAGTACGTAATTTAGTTCACCAATAGCTTTGTTTAAAAAAAAAAATTTGCGGTTATCACATAAAAAGCTTACCATAATGCAATGCAGTGTTATATTTTAAAATAGACAAGATTTCGGTACAGGTGTGAAGACAGGAGAAACATAGTTTGTTAATTCAAAAGGTGACTCTGGTGTGATATAGACTCAGGTGCTTCACAAACTGTTAGTAGCGACAATGGAAATGTGAGGTGTTCCTACACTCCAAGCCACATTTAATAATGGTGAGCTCTAAAAGACAGAGAACAGTGAAATAGCCATTTTAAGTGTTGTGTTACACATAATACTATTAAGAAAATGTCACATCAACAAACACATGTTTTACCTTTGTGCCTCACTGCATATGGTTGTCAACCATATGACTTTCACCTTTATATTTGCAAAATGGGCAAAGAAATACCTCAGCGCTCCTTATTTGGAATCACACCCAGTCTTAAAATGTTTGTGTGTGTCTAGACATAAAATAAATAGCAACGTAAGTTAGGAAATATAGAAGTTAAATAATATTATGGCTCACACGGAAATGATCAGACACATCAAATAAACTGTTTTTTTTTTTCAATTTCAATGTAAATGACTTGTTTCTTTACCATAAGTGCTTTTTGACCCTGGTCTAGAAAGTCAATTTAAAAATGACTTACTTATTTACTTACATGACTACTAATGTTATGTTGTCTGTACTGAAATTAGAAATCCTATTTGTGTGCAGAAAACACACGATTTGTGAAAGGCGCTGTACAAATAAAGATGACTTACTTACCTACATAGGGTACAACAATATTTTATACGAAATAGAATATAATTATTAACTTTTTTTAAACTTTTTAACACTATCATTAAAGAGAGTAATGTACGTTCATTTTCAATTAAAACGTTTGGTCAGTCATGCAAGTCTAAAACAAGGCCATAATATACCTCCATTGTTCACCGAAGATGTTCACCCTTCGACTTTTTTTCTTTTGAAGATAAGCACGACGCCCTCGCGATGATGAAGACCATTTAAATGTTTACAAGATGGCTCTTGCTCAACGAAGGATAGTGGGCGGAGCAGATATATAATACCTCCTTTCAAGCAAATGGCTTACAGGCCTCGTTGGCGCAGTAGGCAGCGCGTCAGTCTCATAATCTGAAGGTCGTGAGTTCGAGCCTCACACGGGGCACATCTTTTGTTGGGGAAAAAAACAATAATTCTAATTTCAAAATACAATTATATTGATCGTTTGAAACATTTATTTATTTTTATTTTTGTTTTAATAAAATTATAGATTAAAGGTTTATACTTGTAATTCTGGTCATTTATGTAAAATCCGTGATGTTCAAATCTTATATAAAAAATCTGATTTCATTCGTTTTCTCTTCTCTTCCACACCTTTTCACAAAGCTCTTTGCTGTGCGTCTCTTCAGAGGAATCCAGTAGAGTGGTACGAAATGTTAATAAAAACAGTTTGGTAGTACTAGTTCAACATACTTCAAAACATAATTGCACTCAATTAGACAATACAATAAATTAAATAATACATAAAAAATGTAACAAATACAATTGTCCCGAGTAAAGGAAATGCAGTATATTTATATTATATGACGTACTAAAATTATGATGTGTTATTGTCCAAAGAGATGTTTCATACCTAAGTAAAAAAAAAAACACAATACAATTACAAAACAATACAACAAAAAAACTTAAAGTATCTTTGAGCTACATTATTGCTTAAATAAATCTAAACCACTCACTGCTACTATATAAAAGTTTGTTGTTGTTTTAATCTGCCTGTCACCAGATTTAAGAAAGCACTTGAGTCAGACTCAGTTGTGCTTCTTTCTTTCACACTTAACACATAAGTTTTATTATGTCATACATTTTGTTAGTTACAAATAAATACAGCTATGATTACGCAAAGGAACAAATGAAATACAACTTCAGGAAAATCTCGATACCACCCACTTCCGTGTTAGTTGCTAGCTCAAGTACTTCATAACAATTTGTTTTTGTCAACTTGTAATTTGGTGTGATGCTTGTTTTTACTTCTCACCATTAGCTGCGATAAACTACGCAAAATAAACTAGTAAACGTATGGAACAAGAATAGAGTGACAACAAATGGCCTATGTAATCTTAGGTTTAGCATTAATTGAACATTAAGTGGCTAGCAGTAAGTGGCTAGCAGTAAGCTTGCTAGCGATTGTGGTTGACATGAGATAACATGTTTTTACGTAAGTCAGTTTAGTAACAAAAATGTTAGCCATCATTGCGTGTGTATTGCCTACTATAAAGATATTAAGATCATATTGACTTCAGGAAAAAGTCCCCACCAGATCAACCGGTGAGCATCCAGGGCTCGGACATTGAGCTGGTGGACAGCTTCAAATACCTGGGTGTTCACCTCAACAATAAACTGAACTGGTCCACACATATCAACGTCGTGTACAAGAAGGGCCGAAGTCGCCTCCACCTTCTGGGGAGACTGAGGTCCTTCGGAGTGTGCAGACCATTATTAAGGACCTTCTATGACTCCGTGGTAGCCTCTGCTATCCACTACGCTGTGGTCTGCTGGGGAGCAGGCAGCACGGACCGGGACAGGAAGAGACTGAACAGGCTGGTCACGAGGGCCGGCTCTGTCCTGGGCCGCTCGCTGGACTCGGTGCAGGAGGTGGGAGAGAGGAGGACACTCTCCAGACTATCCTCCATCAGGGACAACACTCTCCACCCACTGCACCTGACCGTGGAGGAGCTGGCCAGCTCCTTCAGTGGCTCAGGCACCCCCAGTGTAGGACGGAGCGTTATAGAAGGTCCTTCATCCCAACTGGTGTCAGGATATTTAACTCTCTACTTTAAATATCCTGATGCTAATCCATAGTGTGTTTTTCTTCTCGTGTGTTTATATTTTATTTTATTTTATTTTATTTTATTTTATTTTATTTTATTTTATTTTATTTTATTTTATTTTATTTTATTTTATTTTTTTATTTATTTTATTTTATTTTTATTTTTTATTTTTTATTTTACTTTATATTATTCTGTTAATAGTGCTAATTTTCTTTTACTGTAAATAATTTGTATATTTTTAAGATCGTTTTATTTTTATTTTATTTTATTATCTCTTTTACTATTTCTTTTTTTTCCATGCACTTTATTTTCATTGTCCTGCTGCTGCTGTTGTAAAAGTGTTTCCCCTCTGGGGATGAATAAACGTTTTCTATTCTATTCTATTCATATACAGATAAAAGAACAAATAGCAGTTCACTCAGTCGACCACGCGATGGCAGTATTCTTACACTTTAGGTTGTAAAATCATTTTAACCATAGGTTTGTGGTACAAACCCACCCAAGCAATCATCTTTCAAATGTCCTATTTGTTTTAATCTTTCCAAGAGTCCAAACTCATAGTAAGAGCTGGATTATAGGTAGATAAATAAACTTTATTAATCGCTACTGGAGAAGCTGCCGTTTTCTCACAGTGCCTGGAACAGACCCAGAGCAGATAAGAAGATAAACTAAAATGTTTAAATTAATATTTTCTAAACTATACTTGGACTTGTACAAGGTAACAATTTCTGCAGAATATCAGCTGACAAAAATCAACATTTTTTAACCTTTTGTTTTCAGCACTGCCATTTAACCTTTAAAAGGAATAAAGTGTTATCAGTTTGATTCACATTATAAAGAGGTTTTTAAAATATGTCGGTCCACAGTCTGTAAGTCGTTACTGCCACTCCGATAAATGAAACCCATATAAAAACCCTTTAAAATAATTTCAAGTTAAGGGTCATTGCAAAGAATTGATGTTGAAGTATTTATCTTCCATTGCTAAACCTCTTCTTTCCTCATAAAAATTCCTACATGGAAGAAAGGCAGAGGGGCTTCTTGTTCAGTTTGTTTTAGCCCCCTGTTTGGAGAGGAAACTTTCATTGCTTGATGATTTATGAGTGGTTCCACTCCCAAAGGAAATAGAAAGTCTTTTTTTCCCCTTCATGTAATAACCAGCCTCCGAACATAAAACTTGCGTCTCTCCTTTATGTTCTGTTTATCCAGTGTGAAAGGTGTTGGGTCCAGAGGGAAGTGGATGGTAGCTGACTTTGAGGAGTGCACATTAACATCTGCTGCTGCACTGAAACCACAAAACCATCATGAAAATCGACCTAATGCATTGAACCACTAATCCAAGAAAAATTCTTTTTTTGTACTCTTGTAAAAAATGACAAAATCGTCCCATCATGACCAATTCCCAGTACAGAACTGATAGCAGCAAACCACAAGCTCTTTTTGTGAATCACTGTTTTATACCCACGGCATGACACGAAACAGGAAGTAACTTTAAAAGGCCAGGAAATTATTCTTAGGATGGTTTTGCTTCTCAGGCTGACCATCACACGTGTCCTGAGTGATTTCTAGGGATGTGTGACTCGCTTTAAAAACATTTATTTTTTGCTTCACAAAGACAGCAGAATGATGGCCTGTGTCTAATTCAAATAAAGGTCTTTTTTTTTGTAAAGTGCTATTTTTAATTGTAGTTTAGTTGTCCGCACATCATCTGGGTTGAACTATGCCAGGGTAAGCTTAGCAAGAGTACATTCTGTTGTTTATAAAGCCTCAATAAGTGGGTTCAATTGCAGTGATGAGGCGTCATGAAGCCTTGTCCCCATTTTCAGAGCTCACTAGATTGAACACTTTGCTGTTTAATCTTGATTTTAATTAAACATCCCACTATTTTGAAGCCAAGAGCTTCATCTACTGAGCTTGGAAAAAGATGCCTCATGATGCTAATTCAGCGCGTCACTATAAAATATTTGGACTGTGTCTTTAAGTGCTTTCAATGTGTGACAATAATGCTTCTTTACATTTTATCTATTAAAACAATTTACAGTTATTAATAATCCTCAGATGTATGTATTATTCCCCTTTTTGTTCTTTAATACAATTATAATTTAAATAAATATATAATGTGTGTATTATGTGATTATATTTTGTTATATACAATATTTTTATTAGGAGTCTAGATATATTTCATTAAATATGCTGCACAAAATATTCAATGTTAGTACTGCATATGCATTTATTATTTTTTTCCTTTTATATTCAGGTTATTTAAAGGTTATTTCATTTTACAGCACTCCCTATAAAGTTATAGCTAGAAAAGCCCAAAAAGATAAACAAACCACCAGCAGCCTAATTCCCTTCTCTATGTTGCTCTTGCACAGTCCCAGCTGGAGGTTAATGTGTCTCTTTGCTCCTCATTGAACACTAGATTTTCTTGCCTGTGCAGTCTCCATTGCCGCCTGTCAATCAGAACCAAAGCTACTTTGCACGCAGGAGTCCATGAGAGGTCAACTGTGCTGTATTTCTGACCTTGGAACTGTACCGCAGGAGGTCCAACCTGTGGAAATGCACTGAGCATAGCTGGCTTCACTGCTCAAGAAATCACAATGATGGTTTGACAGTACATTCTGTCAGGATTTACAATTAAAAGAGGCACAAGAAGAGCATTTAGTTATTATTTTTTAAACTATATGATCTTTACATTAATGGGAATCACCAATTAAGTGTTCAATGAACTGTAAAACTTAGGATGAAAGAATGTTGCCCAGAGTTGTTCCCAGAGTTGTTCCGTGTCTATAATCATGATCATCGGTTTCACAGACTTTACAACACAACTGTGATCGTTTTTGTGGTTTAAAGTGAAATGAAGATCGCCTCAATGTTTTTAGAGGGGATGCGCTCTGTCGTCGTCATTGGTCTGCAATTTCCAGCTCTGAACCCTGAACCACAGATCTATAAATACTAACACGATGCTCACCCGAAATAGTCATTTTTCCATATCACAGCCCTTGTATGGAAGCAGCAGGATGTGGAAATGTGAGTGATGCTCTACGTATTAACCTAACCTCTCACTGGTGTGTCACTAACACTTAAAACGCTTTCCCTCTGTTTATTTAACATGTCAACAAGCCACATAAGACATTTCAACGCACTATTAAACTTGAGTTTTACTAGAGGGAGTCCACAGGATGATAAGGCTTTCTTTACAGACCACAGAGTTATATTTAAGGCATCTAGTGCAACTTTCAAGGTGGAGTAGGAAAATAACAAGAGGAGGTTCCAGGTCATGGTGTTCCCCATCTCAGGTCACTTCAGATCAAAACCTATGGACAGCGAGTGGCATATGTTTTAAAACATTTAATCTGCTCCACCAAGTCGTTTTATGTGGCCAGTTGGTTGGTTGGCTCACAAAAGTAGATTCATGTTCATGTTAATATTGTGACATATAAAGTTGTCAGTGTTTAAGAAAAGGTCAAAAACAGTGATTAAAAATTTCAACAACTATTCCGCGGTCTCGCTGTTCGCAGATTCTTTTTTTTCTCATATTTAACTATATTGTATCAAGCTGCAGTCAGTAACGACAAAGCTCCTTGTTTTTGTTCACACAGCTCAAGCTGGTGAATTATTCAACTGCACACACACACTTTAGTGGGAGGACCTTATTGCCGCACCAAACCTTACTTATCTTTCCAATAACGACTGATTTGTCACTATAGCACTGTATTTAAATTCTACATCAATGTTGGCATGTCAAAAGTGATCAATAGTTGTGATTGGTTGGCCGGGGGTCAAAGCATTTTGAGAGCTGTTCAGTTCACCATTACTGAGGGTGTTTTTGACAGGGATGGCACCTCAAATTCAATGTTGACTTTTCAAGTTCAAAGAAATGTTGTTAATGTAAACCTTGATTATTTAATTATATTATTATTATTATTATAATTAAGAATTGTATGTTGTAAAAAATAAGTAGGTTTTTCAAAGTGTATTAATTGTGTGTGAATGTAGAAAATCTTAATGAAAGTTTGTGTAAGGTTTATAAAATGATAAAATTGTGAGATAGGGGGAAATCTTCTAGCATTTGTCTGAAAAGAGAAAACCATGTAGATCACTTGTATATCCCTTCAAGATTAATACATGTTCTCTGTTTACTGTTATTTATAGTTGTAATCAGCTAGGTTTCATTGAATATGATTATCATTTGTGCATGTACCTTCTGCTTATAACTTTGACCCGACTATAGAGAAGGAAATGTTGGGGCCGTATTATCCTTGATCCTGAAACTAATCCATAAAAGTTCTCAATATTGAGAGGTTTACCGTTACACGCAAGGCATCAAAGTGATGGACTTCATAAGACCCTTCATCCAGAAGTAAATGGATGCATTCAGTTCAATTTAAAGGCACCCAGCACAGGAATCACTTGACAGTAAAAGTGTCACTCCTAAAATATGAGCAATATGAGGGCTTGTTTAAAGTCTTGGACTGGCTGATATTGGCCCTTAACTTGGGTAAGTGCAGACAGTTCTGTCCATGAATTACGAAGCAGTGAATGAGGAATTTGATCAGTCACTCTATAGCATTTCAGCAGAGCACTAATGTAGTTGGTGAACTTTGAAGCTCCCTAATGGTCTTCATGCTCTTTTAACCGCGCAGGCTGTTGTTAAGGGTATCACTGGAGTCTGGCAGGGGCAGTGTGACCCATTAGATTTAATGAGGGCTGTTTAGGCACCACAAGCTGCTCCTCTTTATCTCTCCAGGTGCCTAGTTATCTCATCCATGCATATTTTAAGCAGAGAAAAAGGAGCGTATAGGCTAAGAGAACTCATTAACTAGTGAACCATTGTGTCGTTTAGACCCTTTGATTTTATCAGAGTCATGACCACCCAACTCAGCGAAGGCAGGGTTGGTGCCTGTGAGTCTGGTCGACCTGATGTCAACTTCCTTCTTTAAGGGTGACGGTTGAGAAAACGGTACATAAAAATGGCACTTTGTGGAGCGATAAAAGAAAACTCCGGGATCCTGGAGTTTGAAGTATAATCATTTTAGAAGAGTAGGACAACGTAGGTGGTGAAGTTTACTAAAAAGGAACAACTTTTCGACTAGTGAAAATGAGTCGATCTGTTCACATAGAAAACAGTAGCTTTCTCTCTCATGTGCGACTTTTTTCATATGTATGCTAACATAAGAGAGAATAATAATAAATGAACTTATTTTGGGCTGATCATGAGAAGCTGAAGAGGCATTCAAACCCTGACAAATTTCAATAAAGGAGTCACATAGTGAATAAAGCAGAACCCAAGTGTGAGTCTTACAGAGCAACTAATGTGTTGATTTAAGTGTGTCTTAAATAGGATCTCTATACTCATCAGTATGTGTCTGTTTGTACAAAACTCTCTTTCCATTGAAATATGTAAATTAAAGAATGTGCTTAAACCCCGCCCTCCCTTTGTTTTTCTCGAGATAAAATCTTGATCTAAAATACCTCTTAGTTATTTAGAATGTGGCTCTTGTGCCTTCAGTTTCATGTGCTTGGTGTCTTAATGGATAATTCAATCCAATCGTCTGGCGTGGCACAGGGAGGCAAACGGCTTCAAATTGGCGCAATCGGAAGAGTATTTCAATTTATTAAATCCTATATTGAACAGTTTATATTCTAATATCAAATTAATGCTTTAATATACAGTATACTCAATAACTGTCACATAAACTGACCGTATCATAAGGCCTTTGCATGTGAATGTAGCACAGATGAGGTGACCCTCAATTTTTGACCAATCACAACAGAGTGGGTGTGGTTATGGGAAACAAAATTTAATCTCCAGAAAAAAAGTGTTTTTATTGGGCGGGGCTTAAGATCATTTTCTAATATAAATATGTAAATGAAAAGAGAGTTTTGTACAAACAGACGCATACTGATGATACAATAGAGTCCAAGATCGATTTAAGTTACACACAAATCAACACATTATTGTTTCTACAATATTTTTCTAAATATAATAATTGAGAACATTCTTTTTCAAGTACAGAATATTTTCCACAATAACAAGTTGACTGATTGCAGCCATTTTATAAAAACTTCAAATACTTATGTCAATAATAATGATTATTCTTTCTGCAGAATGTTTTCCTCATTCTTTTCATCCAATTGCATCAATAAGAAACACCTGCTAGTGTCACAAACACAGAGTTGCATGACAGTAATTTGTATTTATTTATTCGTCCCTTGCCATTGCAAAAGACAACCTGGGGGTGCTTAAGGCTATTTTTATTTATCAAGCTTAACTTACTAAAGACATGGCAGTGAGACAGCATTGGAGTGAGAGTGCTGTTCCTCATGAGGGCAGTGTGAAACTATAAAACATCTATGATTGCTTCTTTTACTTTTTTTCTTACCAAGATGCTCAATATTGTTATTTTGACCCAGGAAATAAACCTGTAAACTACATAAAACATCAAATATGAAGGTATGAAAAAAAGAACAGCATTTATTCTCACAACAATTCATTTATTTCATGAACATTTAGAAACCATCAACAGAAAGGGCAGGGAAACAACTGTACTTAAAGATCCAGCGCCATTAGCAACAATAGAACAACCTGCTGGAAATGGACGGATTCAAAAAAAAGTTTTTGGTCGGCTGAAAAAATACATTAAACAAAAAAACTTTCACACTTTATGCCCACATTAGAGCAAAAGAAAACAAACTTAAGTCTTCAACTGTAAGTGAATAACTTATTGCAATGGCACATAACACAGTATATATCCTCACAACCAGGAATAAAACTAATTTATTAATGGACAATAAAGCAGATTAACGCCATTAGAAATCAAAGAGCATTCTTTAGCAAGTCCAGAGCATATTTAAGTCATTATTTCAATATTGTAATACTTCATTGGTATGTTATTCAGTACATGAGCAAACATATATACAAGAACAAAAACATTTATATTAAGGACGAAATATTACAACACAATCATGGATCTTAGTTTCTTCATCAGTAGTATCACCATGGACGGAGCTGCAGCCCAACATCTGAGAAACAGCCAGGTCAGAAAATACAAATTGACTGACAAACTGTATTTGAACTTTCTGTTTTTACCTTTCTTTGATATGTTGTTTTGAAAGTAAACAAAATTTAGTATTTAGGAATAGAGTTGCAAGGTAAACAATAGGCACTTAGTTAGAAATACTTTTGGACTGTGGCACATACGATAAGACACAAAAGGTTTTGGCTGTGCTTGTAGGAAACATACACTAGATACTAAACAGCTAGTGAACAGACTAAATAAACTGTATTATTACCTATAAAAGTTTTCTCAATAACGTCAATCAATTTAAAAACATGTTTGCAGCTGCTCACCTTGTATTACCTTCTCAATTAGGGGCATTAATTGTTTCTGTTTTCACTTTAAATCCGACGAAAACAACAACTGTAGCTCAAACATCCTCATCTAACCAGGTGGTACATTGTATTATTGCCAACTTTCTACAGACCAAGCAACATTTGGAATCATTTCTGTAATGTTGCAGTCCTTCAGGAACATTTTTGAGCTTCCACAACTGACAGCAAACACCAGAGTGTGACAGGAAAAACTTGGGGGTTGCATTTTACTTTTCTGCAGAGCGGTTGGTAGATAGATAAGAAATGCCTTTATTATTCCCGCATTTGGGACATTTGAGATCGATAGACAGATATATTAATCCATTGGGAAGGTTCTCTAAATGATTAGGTTTTTTTGTACTCTATTTGGGTCATTGTTTGTGCAGGTTGCTAAGGGGGTACAAGGCAAAGAGGTGGTTGGTCCCAAAACCAAATTATTTAACAACAACTGCTTCAGAATAAATTTACATGTACATTCATGAATGAAAAAATGTAAGAAGAGAAGTGCTACGCGCGGTGACCAATCACCGTCTCAATAATAACGTTTTCAAAACAGGATCTTAAAAACTCTCTAAAGCTAAAGTATAACATTGGTAAACGGTCCAGCTCTGATCACAAATTTCTTGTTTTAAAGGTAATAGTCAGAGACACCATTGCAATCAGACATATGCACTTCTCTCCTGCAGTCCAGCACTAAAGTCATCACATTACCCAAACACCAGAGAACTCTTCAATCAGGGTCACTGGTTCGACCTGCAGTCTTCGGTATCGCATAAATATCTTATTGTAACAATGTGTGGACAAAGTTTGTCACTTGTTCTCACCATGAACCCTGTTAGGCTGGTTTTATCTCTCCATTTGAAGCTAATTAAATATGTCTTCTGTTGTTGGTAGCAGATTGAGCCTTGTGTGTTTGGTTGGTGTTGAAGGCTGCTGCTGTGCTCTGTTGCACCTCATCTGCCATTTTAGACAGAGTTTCCTGAAACCTGAGGCTCAACTTAGCAGGCGAACGAGAGGGGGCACCCCCGGGGAAGGAAATGACAGGTCGGTTTGAAAGTGCTGTCAATCCAATACCTGCACTGAATTGACACAGGCCATGTCTGCTCCCGCTAAATTACACTCACTTACCGCGTTCAACCTCGGTCTGTCCGAGTGAATTAACAAACGGGCAAAAACCACTTGTTTTGAGAGTTTCCTTTAGTATTCTATTACAGCTGAAATATTTAAAAATAGGTATTAAAAATAATATAAATAACTGTTTATAAGAAGTGGGTGATGATTTGATGTGAAAGATTTTTTCTATTTACTTTGCAACGTCATGTATACATTTTAGGACTAAATAAAATGTATGGAATCAAGTGCCTATGCATGGGTCCCAAACAAATATGACATATTTTGACGCACTTAAATTTTGGGGCATGCTTAACCCTTGTATTATCTCTGGGTCAAGGTGACCCTGTGCCGAAAAACAAATGTGTTTGTAAGTAAGTAAGTAATTAGTATTTCTAGACCAGGGTCACAAAGCGCATAAACAATAAAATAAATACTTAAAAGGTCAAGACAAAACAGAGACAAACACAAGAGTCTCAGAAAATCAAGGAAAAGCCTGCACAAATAAAAGTGTCTTAAGCTGTTTCTTGAAGGAGTCGGTTGTGGTATTTCTTGTGTTGTCTCTGGGTCAATGTGAACATCCTCCGCCACTGCATATGTATTTATGGAAGCCAGGGAGGTTGTTTACTTTGACCCAGAGACAACACAAGGGATACAACAAACTCTTTTGTTTTGGGGCCTTTGGGTCAACTTGACCCTGAGATAACATAAGGGTTAAAAAAAAATGAAGCTAAAACTGAATTGTTATAGTCAGCACAATTTTATCAATCCACTTATGATACGCCTAATTTTTGATTAAGCATACTCTCATGAAACCTAATATTTATCTGGGACCTGTGACAATGTTGGAGAAAAGAAGTCCCACAGCTGAAATGATCCTGTTCAGCATCTGCAGCTTGTTGCTGTCTCTACTGTTGTCATAGTTGAGTTGACAATGGACTCAGTTACCTCTTCCGTCTCTCTCCATTCATCTGACCTGTGTTATCATTAGTGCTCTCAAGAAATCTTTCTCCACCCCCCCACAGCGTTTGACAATGGCTGTTCCAGAGAAGGGGCCGTGTGGGGGTAAGGTGGAACTGGACTAGGACATCATGTGGCCCAAGAGATGGCTGCACTGTGTTCCTTGGCCTTCATACGCAGTGCAGCAATGCTCGATGACTTGCGGTCTGGATCAACGTTTAGATCATAGCCATTCATCACCCCGCCCATTCCGGGTCCCCCAAAAAGACTGCCCATGTGTGTCTGTCCCATATGACTGCTCCCGGGGCTCGGTACGCCCAGGAAGTCGGAAACTCCTCCAGGGCCGTGAGGGTGAGGTGGCATGCAGGAGGGGACGGAGTCACAAGGGACAACGCAGCCTGGGACTGGCGAAGCGCCACTACTCCCACCGATCCATGACGGATTCTGGATCTGAAAAAGAATCAAGTCAGACACTGAGCTGACTGTTAAAACAGTAGGACTCTTTTACCTGCGCATAGTTCTCTGGCCGGGTTAGTAGAGGGAGCTCGTAGGCTGAGGAAAAATGTGTTCGGACCTGTTGCATCTGGCCAAACCGCTCTCTCTTCCTCCATTTAGCTCTACGGTTCTGGAACCACACCTGTAAAGCAAACAATTATCCGTCCATCAAATGTTAAAGTGTACATTGGTGCCATCAAGCTAGCCATATGCATAAACAAGGCTCAAGCTGATGAATGATAGATCCTGGTTCTGAACCAATATTTTCTGTCTAAGCATGTCACAGCGCTCACTTTTAGTTTGGGTGACAGAAGATCTTAAGTGCATTCACTCAGGACAGAGCTAAAAGAAGAACTATGTGTGATGTGAAATGTGGTTTGTTTGCGTGCAACCATTGTGGAACCACATCTGCAGAGGAAACAATCATCCATCCGTCTAGAAAATAGAGTTGGCACTTTGTTCGCATAACATCAACGGAACTACTTTGTTGCCAAGAAAGCAAAGTCGCAGCACATAACTCAGGTGAAACGCGTACACAAAAAGATGTGAAAACAGAGCCTCTCTTCTAGCCACTAACCTGAACCTCTTTTGATTCACAAGCATCTGACCAGCAGTGTGGAGAGAACCACATCTGGGCCTGTAGCCGTTCATAAATCACTCTAAGAAAGGTGCGCTCTCCCCCACATGTCAGCACAGAAGGGAATCCCTCTTTATAATCGATGAAACAAAAGCACAACTTCTGAGCAAGGCTTTTATCTGTCAGGAGATTTAAGATGGGAAAACAGAAAGATGGATGGACATAGATTGGTGTACGTCCCACTGTTACCTAGAAATCAAAGCCTCAAATTACAGCTATTTTTAAGGTGTATCTGGAGTTTGTGCTTAGGATTCAATTTCGTTTTAGCGAGAAAAATATATTTTTGGGAATGTCCAAACTGTAATGATTCACAACTTTGGAACATCAGCTCAAACTTTGATTGGCTTCATATCCATCCCAATCAGCTTGTGGCTTTCCCCGTCCTTGACATGTAATTTCCTCTTGGTCAGCTTGAAATCCACTTCTCCGTCACCATTTATTTTCCCAGAAGTTTAGAATGCATAATGGGAAAACCAACAAATCTTCCAAAATGTAGTTTGTGTGCAGAGAACGGAGGGATATTTATCAAGTTGATCTCTGAGTGCCCTGAAGTGCCGTCATCTTTCAGGCTGTTTTTCTCCCCAGACGGACCACGAGCGGCTCATTCACACACCACCTGTGATGAATATAACTGATGTTTTTGTGAGAGGCTGACGCAAGTTAATGTCCTGTGACATTCCTCATGTCAGCTGGTGAAATTAAAGGACAGCTCGCCCTTGCAGAGAAGTAAAACGATATCTAAGGTTGTGGTTGAACCCTAATGTCAAGGTGAGGGGTTGTTGCACTTTGAGTGATGTCATGTGTTTGCTGGGGAATTTGTTGCCTGTCAGGTTACACCAGAGGTTTGATGGGATATTATTGTTGAAGGTCTTTCCTGGCTTGTTATAGGTAGTATCAAGTGACTGATCTAATAAACATTATTATTTTTCATGGAAGTGAATAGATAGTTCCGCTTTGAATACAATTTGACAGATTCAACCTCATTTGTTTATTATTTTTTGTCAATCTAATTCAATGTCTAAATGTAATAATGTGGCCACTCATTTATTCATATAAAATTATTGAATTTAATCAGAAAAAGTGATAAATCAGACAGAATCATACAAATACCTTTACAGTTAATTCATTATTTTTATGAAAAAGTATTTTTAGTATGTTAACTACTAGCAATAATTGGGAAAAATCTGATTATATTCCCCAAAAAATGTGGAAAAAGTAACATCCTTTTAGTATTTTAAGTATTTTTGGTTTATTCTCTAAAGTTTACATTTTGTGCATGTATTCTCTTTTCGGTTTTGTAACGATTGTCCCTACACGAAAGGCGTCTGTCTGTCTAGTCGCAAAATAACTCAGAATTACCATGTTTAGAATTACCACAAATCCCTCTCCTCGAGTGTCGAGCGACTTGTGGTTCTTTCTTTGTTGAGCCTATGTATGTGTGACATGTGAGTCCAGAACGCTACTGCCACCTGTTGTCCCATTGAGCTTGATCCTATTTTAATGTTCAAATAATACAAAATGATTTGGGTCACTTTATCATTTACATAATTTTGAAATAATTGTGCACTAACAAATGTTAACCGTTACTTGGATGTCTTTAACAATCCTTAAAATTACTCATGAAAAACTTTACTTTCTGGTCAACTCATTAATTTTATGTGATATTATGATCTAATTAAACAAAGCATACGGTTGTCAACTTGTCTTTCGACATAGCCCAACCTATCTTTATCTTTTTCCTGCTCTGTCACCTATTTTTTCTTGCTATCCCGTCTCTCTCCCTCCTGCCTTTTATGTCAGCGAGGGGAAGTGGGGATATTAGAAAGTGAGATGGGAGAATGTTCAAACTGGAGCTTGTTTTCATTTCATGTTTAATTTCCTGACGCCTAAGCCCTTAGCTTTCCGCGGCTAACCCCTTTGACCTTTTGGAGGCGTGCAGACAAGATTGGCGGACCGGGCATATACACACACACATCCACCCAGGACACTTCTAAAAAAAACTAAAACATGCTCTTATTTGAAGTTTATTTGATGCATGAAGTGTCTTACAATATCTATTTCTTACAAACAAGCATATAGAGACAGAACCCACAAACATAAAATGCTTTCAGTGCACTTCAGTGTGTCATGTTTCACAGAGGGTGTACTCTGTTGCCTAGCCTTTGAACGGCAGTAGAGGCGAGAGCCGAGCCAAATACTTTGGCAAAGAGATCATTCGGGGAACATTATGAAGTCAGATGTGTCCTTTGCTGCTCTGTGTCTCTTATTCCCCAACTTTGAAGCTTTTTGGGGTTTTTTGTCGACGCAGTTCCATTGGTATCTTCACACAAGAATCGTGTCCTAAGATCGAACTGTAACTAATAATGATGTATGATGATAAAAGTTTGAACCTTGGGTTTTAAATTACTTGCTAAAATGATTACGTTTTATAGTTGCAATAATCTAAAGTTTCTTTTTTGTGTCATTGGTCTGGTTGTTTTTATTTTCTATTGTTTGAGAGAAAAGAACAATATTAATCCCTGCTGGTGGAAACTAAAGTAGCTAATATTAAATACAGCAGAATGTAAAATCTGTTTAAAACTATAAATTACTTCATGAAAACACTTATTTTCAGTATTTTGATTGCACACAATAATGTGTTTATGTGAAAACTCTCTTTCTTTTACAACTATTTTGAGGTGTGATTGAAATTAATTTATTAGATTAATTAATTAATTGCTTTATTTTTGGAAATTTTGTCATCTTTAGAGGTTTTTTTAAGAGTACAGAAAGCAAAACGCAACTGTGTCTCACTATATGTTAATATGTTAATATCTTTAAATTTAACTAAATGTTTCTCCTACTGAGTTAAGACTTAAACTCATGCTCCTGCTTATTGGACCCATTTAAAAAATAGATTTCAGTTTATGGGTTTTTGAGGCTGCTGTCCTCTACACTTTTGTGGTTGCTGATCTAAATTAAAAAAGAACAATGTTTGTTCTGGCAAAAATATTTTGTGAAAGATTGGCACTGCTTATTGGGCTCAACCCCCCCCCCCCCCCAGCCTATAATGCTAGACTGTGATGCAGTAATTGCTAAATATGTTGACAGCAAAAAGCAGCTTACAGGGCCATTAAAGAGTTTTATTTATGCTCCGTAGCCACCAGACCGAGGAAGAGAACCAGGGCGGAGTGCACAACTCCAAAAGCTCCTTTGAAGTCCAGCCGTCTCACCTCATCTCTGTCATCCAGGACGGCCACGATTGATAGAGTGCTTCGGCAGGCGATCACACCGCCTCCTACCTTAATTCGGTGAGTCAAGTCTGAAGTTTCTCAGTTAATCGTGGCAGATAAATGGAATGCAGCGAATTATGCAGAAGTGTATCAAATTTTATGAACGTATTCATCTTGAGAGTGGAAACGTAAAGCTCTGATATTGTCGTTTTTGTGTGAAACATCTGTAGAGATTCTTGCTCTGAAGATGAAAAGGGATTCTGCATTAGCCTGCCAAGCTTTCCATGCCCCTTGGTATCCTACAATTGGATATCCCTGGTCTTTGTCGTGATGGACCTTCAGTTAAAATTGTGGGGTTTAGTCTTGATTGCATGCATATTCGTGGCTCTGATTCGCAGCACGATGGGTCAAACCTCACAGTGACTCAATAGAATTTGCTGTGTGCCTGTCAGAAGTGAAAGCTAATTATATTTATGTGGGGAATAGATGTGCTGCATGAATGTTCTTATTTAACTGTACCACCACAAGGACCCGGCCAGGCGTTCTGTTCCTGACTTTGTCTAGGACTACACGTGGAAATTGAACCTGGCATCTCAAAGTGTTTTTTTTCTTTCAAATTGTTGCCAAAAACCTTTGATGTTTTAGATTTTTTTTGGTGGTGTGTTTTTCCTCACTAGCTCTGGAGTTGTGTGTGTGTTGAGGTGCACAGTAGGACTTTGGAGAAATCCTTGGCCTTTCACCCTCATGCAGCGTCTGCAGCCTGTAAGATTGGTGGATTCTCTCAATCCCAAAAATCTTAGTCTGATCCAAACCTGGCAGGCACAAAGAGAGATGCAGAACAATGGGCCTTGATTTTGGCCGGTTCTTGTCAAGATGCCACAAATCAACATCAGCAAAGAACACAGACACCAATACAAAGACGCTTGTTAGTGTCTCAGACATGTATTGTTCTCTTGTCCAAGTCCGCAAGAGCAAAGAAGCACACAATATTTTCCTATACTTTTAAATATATCGTGGGAAAGAGGGGGGATTAAACATCAAGAAAAGTAACATGCACATATTTGCAGGTATTGTTATTTTTTGTCTTGCAATTAAACCTCCGGCCACTAGTTAGCAGCAATAATTTCAACCTACATGACAAAGCAATCCCTGTGATGCCTGGGGATGAGAGGATACAGTCAACTGATAAAGCGGATTTTTGGGAAGATTTTTTTTTTTCTAAATAAAGGAAGACAGTCTGCACCATAAGAGTAAAGTACGCTGTTCTTTAAATTTGCAATCACAACTGTCAAGACACACCAAGACAATTTGACATTACAGGTTAACGTAAAAATGAGGGAATCCTGCTTAACGGACTATTCAAGAGGTTTACTTTTGAAACTACAAGTAACATTGAAATATATATTGTATCGTTGCCTATGTATTGTGATTGAACACAGAACTATGCCTACAAGGCCACACTAAAGCTAATCGCTCACCTGCAAGGCTTGCAGAAATCTGGAGCTGACTCATTAATGCATGATAGTTTTGTTTCATTCTTTACATGCATGCTGAGGCATCCATATCAAATATTGTAAAAGGTCAAATAACATGTTCTTATTGTACGTATTGATCCATTCCACTCTATTTTAGCCTATTTAATTATATCCAAAATTTCTCACACAGCTCTGTCATACATCTCAGTGACTACATTTATATTGGATTTGGATGTCACCCTCAACTAGAACTAGAAATTTGTCACATCCTTCTCAATCTGTCTTCAGGCAATACAGACAGAACACTTTTATTTTTTTTATCTCTTGTGCAACATACTAGTCTCCGTCAAAATATCAGTTGTGCACAAGGGAAGGACCTGCTTTGATTAAACTTTTTTGGATATCGTTGAAGTTAACAAATCATAATAATTTAGGGGTTTTGTGAAGCAAATTTGGAAACTCAGGCTTAGTGAAAAACATGATGTTTACTTAAATGATCAACACAAAATACGAAATTTCAATGTGTTGATGATGACCATGTGGTGAAACTTTGAAGACAAGTTTTCTCTACCTGGGCAAGTAAAACAGACGGAATTTTAGCATTACACATTCAAGGTCAATACATTTCTGAATGTATCAAATTATTTTTCAGCATCATGACTTTTTAAAAAAAATCTGCATTGAATCTTAGGCCAAACGTGGCTTGCAAAGTCAATTTTTGGCCCCGCCAGATGGTTGTCTCAAGATAAAAGTAGATTAATGTTCATGTTGATATGGTGACCTATAAAGATGCTAATGTTTTGGATGAGATAGTTAACTTAGATTATTTATGTCAACACTTATACAGAGAGTTTTCTTATGAGTAAATTTGATGTCAAAGTAAAGGATTCTCTTGGTTAGTGTTTGACGAAGGATGTAACATGTACATCATGGTAGATTTACAATTTGTCCAGCTGGTAACTTGGATGGCAAAGTTGGCATTAAAACGAGGACAATATTTCATGAAGCTTCATCAGCCCATCACTACTATCCAAGTTGTTAAAATGTCAATTAATTTATTCTTGCAAAATCTCTGTATTTCTGACCTACATATAGATATATTTATCAACTGATAATATCCCTATCATCTGTTTTGGATGAATCAGGGAAAAAAACAGGAGTAGAAGGAATCTTTATCATCTTTGTCCTCACCTGTACACGAGCTTCCGTCAGGTCTGTCCTCAGTGCCAGCTGCTCGCGCGCATAAACATCTGGATAGTGTGTCTTTTGGAAAACCTTCTCCAGCTCCTCGAGCTGATAGCTGGTGAACGTTGTACGATTGCGTCTCTTCTTGCCTTTGTTGCTCTCCACGTCGCTCTTATCAAGAGGACTGGAAAGATCGGATCCCGGTCGATCATTTGGTCCCTTCACGCCAGTGTCTTTTAGGTTCAGGTAACTGCCTTCCATCCCGGGTGGATCCACACTTGGAGGCAACTCTGAGTCGTTGAGGCTGCTACTGTCTTTCCCTAGAAATACACAGACAAGCTTTGAGTCAATTGTTCAATAATCAAGGCAGTGTTTAAAGAAATAGTGGTTACAATGAGAAATAAAATCGGTACACCGATTAATTGCAGTGTTTCGTTTCACAATACTTTTTTGTCTTTCAAATCATATTTTATTGATCTATTTATTGAATTATTTATCGTAGCTATTTTATGGTTAATATATTTATTAAGTGTATGTAAAATAATTTGATACTTTTTTTTAAATAATGCAAATATTCACGTTTGTTCATTTTTGTTTTGCAACAAAGCTAAGATGGCAGCAGTCATTACATCTCCCGCAGCTAAAGGAACAATTAATCCTGTGAACTTCTGGCAGTGACTTAGGAGGATACAGTGGAATCCAGCAGCTTGTAAAGCTGATGTTTGGACATATTTTGTTTTTTAAAACAAATGGAATCAGTTACGACCTCGTAAAGACATGGTCTGTAAATTCTGCAACACCAGAGTAAAGTACTCAACAAGACTTCAAATATTCTTGATCCTTTAGTACCCTGATGTACTGTACGTACCATGATGTGTTTTTTATCGCCAGATTCCTGCCAATACACACGCGTAGTTACAATAGTTAGTTAGTGTCAAAGACCAGGGTGTTAACTTCCACTGCACATCGTCTTATTTACTTCTAAACATCTTGAATTTAGTGTTACTTCCTCTTAAGGAGATCATATAATGAGGGATTAACAGGATTGTGGCACAGACGGCAATAAGGGGTTGAAAGAACAAAGACAAGAAGGCAGTGATTGTTGAAGAAAACAGAGAAGTAAGATGATGTCAGAATGGCTGCTGCAGTTGGCCAGCACTAAAAAAAGCAGAGGGATGCCGGACAGATGCGAGGCCCCCTCTCCAAATGATCTTTAGAGTAATCTGCTCACTAACTTGTCATGTTTTCTTACACAATTCAATAAGGAAAGAATAATGAATGAATGGAATATTGTCATGATGACAGAGAATAGTGGTTCCCCGCCATACGGCTGTCCACCTTCTGTGGTTTTACTGTTTCATGAATTTCTTTATTTAAACATGTTGTAGCTGCAGTCAGTCCTTGGTGGGTTTGCTGGGCGGCAAAGCATTACGGGAGCTGTTCAGGTTATCATTTGTAAAGGTTATTGAGAGGGAGGATACGTCAGATGCAATGTTGAGATAGTAAGTTAAGGTAAGAGTTGTTTAACAAATATTTTCAATTAAACTTAAATTAAATTAAGCTAATTTGAAAAAGAACTAGTTTCTGCTTTAGTCTTCTGTTATTTTGTTAAACTTAAATTGACTAGTTGAGAAGGAGGACTCATTTACAATGAGCGTGTTGGATGTCACTATGGAAACTGTTATTTTTTGTGTGTAATGGGCGCCTCACAAGTCGGTAAAAGTGTCTGTTCATTGTCATTCCGCAAGTGACATTTGCGTCAAGTTCACATCGCCTCTGTTATGTGTTATTTTGAGCTTCAGAAGCCTCATGTGTTTGCAGCCAAGACCAAAAATTTGCACAACGTTTCTCCTTTTTCTGTTTGGGTGAAATGTCACTTCATATTGCCGTGACCCGTGACACAAACCCCATGCCGCTTTTTCTCCAAAGTCAGCGCTGCCCTCGCCCTCATATCTCTCAATCACGCCACCTGAAACCCGAGCCAGTCCAATCACAAACCGTGTATGGTGGGTTGACGGCACGTACCCCCGCAGACGTAAACAACATTGTGTTTGTCACCTTCAATTTTCAGAGACTCCATTTTGTGACAGACCCGACTCTGTTCCTGTCAGCGTTTGCTGGCTTTTTTTTGTTTCCTTTTCAGAGATGAAAAACGCTGTCCCTTCTCCTTCAATAAACAAACAGTGTTGTGGATAAATAAGCTCGGGGGCGCCGGTGGCCGGTCAGTGAGAACAGAGTCCTTTGCTGGTGTGTTTGACTTCTCTGCGAGATCTCGTGAAGGGAACCTAGTTGTCACTGTACTCGTCCAAAACAGCACTAAACCTCTTGGCAGGGCCTCATAATTGATGTTATGATTCATGAATGTTCTTGTTGCCTCTTGATTTTGTCTAAAGTTGGAGTTATTCTTTTATTTTCTACAAATTAATAATGCAATGTTTCTTCTTAAAATGTCTTCTGGTTAATATGTTGCATTTTTTACACTTAAAATATTAAACACAGCCCAAATTAGGTGGAAAAGTATGCAATATATATTATTATAAGTGTTTTTTTCTTTTCAAATCACATTAATCTTATGTTTTAATCTCTAACTGTTGGCATTGTCAATTATTACAATTATAATTTAATCTCTTATAGTTATTTATTTGATTTGGCCCGAAAATTTAGATTCTGGCACTACCAAAAAAGATCTACTAAGGTTGCAGAAAGTGTCAGCGAGCTAATGATAATGTTATAAAGACAAGTTTACTCTAAGATGAAATGGTTAATTCATAGTTACTTTGTTGTCTAAATCTGTTTCCTCTAGGTGACTTGTGATGGTGCCATGACCACAGAACATTCTGCTCATTCAAGATATTGCCATTCCACTTCATCCAAAACAAAGTCAAAAGTGACCTTCTCTATGTAAACATGACCATGATGTTCTCAGGTCTTGTTCAATATTGGGCCTATTTCTTCGCGTTTCCATGTTGACTTTTGTTACTTCTACCGACCTAACGCCAACTTGTCGTTGTTCCATTCGCATAAATGGGAACAGAGCTGACACCCATGGACACAATTGAATCGGGCTGGCTTGTACGACAAGCATTAGTCCAGAGCTGTCGACAAAATGCATGTTTGTTTTTATGAATTCTGCTGCCTTTGACAGGGTCTTCAAATCACCCGTCCAAACTATACCCGCCCGTCCTTCTCTGATCTCTGGTTCCAGCTCTCGACAGCTAGAGAACCCTTATGAAACGGCACATTCAGTCCAGCTGGAGTTCATGACCTCATTGCAGTGGTCCACCTGTCAGACCCTCTTATAGTCTCCATGCTGGCAGATGTTCTCATACTCCAGCTCTGTGCAATATTGTCACTCTGGGCCCCGGGGTTGGAGCACCATGTTTAGAAGTATGACGGGTCGAGTCCCTGCATTAGCATTTGTGGGAGAAAATACAGGATGCCCTTGAGCAATGCATGCAAATATCCTGTTTTCTCATTTTGCTGAACAGATGTAAAGTGAACGCAGGAAAAAGTTTGGAAACATAAGGTTGTTTTAACAGAAGTGCAGCGGTTGTTCTTAAACCAAATAGAACATATAACGAAGGCGTAAATGTTGCAGATGCTTATAATTGCAGATGTACTTAAAATAACATAGAGGTGGGGGGTAATTAAATACAAGTGTTGATTTTCTTTTTTTTCAGCCACAGTCTTCTGCTGACATCATCCACTTCAAAGCTGCTTTTAAGAGGTCTGGCAAGAAACAAGTGTTTGTCGAAGGTTTCTAGAGGATATTGAATACACTCATACAGTCATTGTGGGAATACTATCTTGGTTGATAACGTAATGGAAACATTAAGGCGTTGAGACTATTCGGTTTGGGATTTGAATCATTCAAAGGAACTTCCTTTTGTGTCCAAAGTCCTAAATAATATTCTCACTAAACATTTTTTTAAAATAATGTTTCAAGTGAATTGTACTATTTTAATATAAGTTTAAATATAATACAATTCATGCCGGTGCATATTACAAAATACCTGTAAAAGTTAGATTTTCTGTCTTTTACAAAGACACTGTTTCTTTAAGTGGCATCCAAGACGTCAATCCCTTAAAGGAGCCATGCTCTCATTAGGCAAATTTGACAAGAAATATTAGCTTATCTTGGCTAGTTTGACAACCTTGCCACATCACATATGTACCTCCCGAGCTAGTCAATAAGTCATTTCTAGCTCGAGTTATTCTGAAAATTACCTCTCCTAGAATATATATATATATATATATATATATATATATATATATATACTGTATACGTATATTAAGTAATAGCAACTTATTATCTGATTTTGAACCTTTTAGTCAATTAAAGATCCATATGAGATATTGCTCGGGATTGTTTTCAAACATAATTTTTTTTACTTTCTTTTTCTTTTGTTTACCTTTTTTTTAAATTTGAAATAAATATATGTCAAAGACCTGATTATGCAATATCTATCTTATTCCATTAAGTAAGTAAGTAATTTTCATTTATATAGCGCTTTTCCAGACCAGGGTCACAAAGCGCTATTAAATCAATATAAATGTCAAATATTGTTGATTTTTATATATCATTATTTGTCGCTAGAATTGAAATAAGAAGTTAAAAAATGTTTAGTATAATCAATTCATCATTATAAGGATATCACTTATGTATAATGAAAAGCACCTTCTTTTTGTTTTTACTTGCACTGGGTTGGACGATTTCTTTCCTAACTTTGGTCAAATATTTCAACACTATATCAGTGGGGGTTTTCTCTCCATCTTGATTACCATCTTTTTTGCTGTCATGTTAATGTTAACTGCACGCATCTCCTCGCATCCCGCACGCTTAGCCGTTTCTTTTCAACAGCACAAGCGTCCTACTCGCTTTTCTTATTGGAGCCAAGATTCCACTGAGCTGGCTTCAGCCCTTTTGGCTTTAGGAGAAAAATCTGTCTTTTTTGACAGTTGTTTCTCTCAGCATTCATCAATACTGGAGAGGATCAGCACTGGCTGAGCCCCTCAATTTGCCAAAGTTATTTTCTGACAGGCAGCAGACCTCTTTAGTTAGCCGGGGTCAGATATTTACTAGGGTCAGCCGTTTAATCACTGCTGAACACAGAAAGAAAACATCAAAGTGTAATTTAAATGCTTGTAAAGCAGCAGGGCATCCTCCCCGTTTTTATGGAAGGGATGGAGCGGGTCAAGTGAAGGCAAATAAAAGAAACACTATAAATTAGTTACCTGGGGAAGGGTTAATGACCGAACATATAGTTGAAGAGGGAATGCTTTTAAAGAAAGTGCTCAAAGATTGTTCAGCCTGACTCCTGAATGAGTTATTGATTACATGTGACCTAAAATCCCTTTGATTAGTGTCCCCCAAAAGCTAACTAATAATTCAGTGTTTATACTCGAGTCACAGACGTTTTTTTGGCCGAGTTGTCCTGTCTCTCCGCACGCCAAGTCAAGATGCTGACTGCTGTTCTCTTACTGGAAGGGAGGCTCCCAGATGTTCCCGAGGAGAGATCCATGCCAGCAACTCATGCAGGAATGTATATTCCATGGGAAACCTTAAAAAACTCTCTGTTCAACATCAGCTCCTGGAAAATTGACACATGCATGACCTCACTACTGTCATAATACCTTTGGGCTGTGGCTGCATCCCATCAAAGAGCGCCGAGAAAGCTAGGTGAACCACGAAAAAAAGATAGTGAAACATCAGCTGTAATCAATTGATTGGGTTAAAAATGTTATGATCTGTATCATGGCTTTTTAAAATCTATTTTCCTGGAAAGAATGGATGCATGCTTGCCATGAAAGATACTGTTGAAATTGGATTGTAATATTTAAAGAACGTACCTTTTCACACACTGTTAACCAAACTACTACATCTGATAAAGACTATTCGTAAATATTTCCACATGTGCTCGTAATTACTCAAAATCATTAACACATGGGTAATTCATTCGATGAAGGAATATTTCATTGGCGTACGTGAGGATAAGGGATACATTCGAATTGTTGGAGAAGTTGTTTTGGCTCGTTGAGATGAGTTAAATTGTAAAGTACAGTTAAAAACGATCTTTTATCTCATAGAAGATCTTAAGGTATTTATCTTCCAGATTAATGATCTCTTTACAACCTTTTGGTCAGTTTCGACAGCTCTTCTTGCTCATTTTGTTGACATGTATTGTTTGTCTTGTAATGATAACTGGGCTAATTTCCTAAAGATTTTTTGAGTACATGCAGGAAAAATGCATGATTAATCAAGCAAGCACAAAAAGGTTTATGTATTTAAAGGCCATCAAAAGTTTATATAGTTTTGGTGCAAAGGAGCATATCAGTCTAAAATGTATGATTATGTTTTATTATAGTGTACCTGAGCTTCATCTCGGACTTATTTTATTTTATGGAAATCAAGTATTCAAGGGGTTTTGTAAGCTGCTAGACCTGAGGTGTGTGTGTGTGTGTTGGTATATATGTTGGTCCAGTATATGTGTTTATCCTCAAGCTTCAACACCAAAAACACTTAAATTCTTTCAGCTAGCTAATTTAACTAGCATGGATTTTACACTGCATTGGCAGCTGAAATGTTTCATTTTTGAAGATTAGAAGGTTACATTTACCACAAACAAGTTTTTTGTGCCTTCATCTTCTCATGCTGTAAATAAGTAGTTCTAAAATTGTGGGTTGGACCCCAAAGTTGTGTATTTATTGCTATGTACCTTGTAGCCCACAGTATAAAAGGACCTGTTTAGAAAAAAAGAAAATTTAAAGCATAAAAAAAATATATTGGTATATTTTATTTTTAACAATAACCTACAAAAACATCTTATTATCTTCAATTGTGTGTTTCCTTTTGTGTTGCTCCATTGGTATAACTTGACAAATATTATGTATATTAACTTAATAATATGTATTATGTTATTACAAAAGTTTATAACAAAGCTCATTGTAGGCCTAGGGGAATTTCACAGTTGCAAAAAGGTTGATGACCCCTGCTATAGTTTAATGGTTAAATATTATTTATAATTGTATATTTATAATTGTCTTATAATCAATAATAATATTATTAATTTTAGTAATTTGTTAATATGATTGTTGTTGTTCTTTTGCACTGTATGTTTTTAGAACACGTATCTATGTTTAATCTTTTTCTATACATCTACTGTAATATTGTTTTTGTGAAATGTACCCACTGTTGGATGAATATCCTAACTTATCTTAATTTAGAAAACCCTGCAGACAAGTAGACCATACAGCGCCGACTAATCATAGTGTAATCAGTCCATGTACAGAAAATATAATAATAATTTAAATAAATCTCAGGTTTAAGCTACTTATTTCGTTTTGTTTTACTGAGAATTGTTCCCTCTTGATTTGGGTCACAAATTGGGTCATTACAGAAAGTCTTAAAGCCAGAATAGTTAACAACCACTTCTGTAAATCCTGAAACACAAAACTGTGTTTTAATATACATGTCCCTAACACTTTACTCGTGTTTTATTTGGCTCATTTTGTTGAAATAACCAGTAATCTGTGGTTCGGAAAACGGCCCACATTGGTTCTTGAAAACTGGAATTTTTGTAAGTTCCCTTTCTTTTTAATGTCATGATGATTGCGGGTGCAAGTGTTTAGACACATAATGGACGCTCAATAATTAAATAGATCCAGTGATAATCATTGTTTATTGCCATCATTGGAACTGTTTAAGAAATGTATTTAGTAGTAGAAAGCTTTTCACAAGGTTAATTGTTGTCTCTTTTTCTTTTGTTTTTTATGATGAAGTATCTCACCTTTTGCTATTGATGGTTTTATCAGGTTTCATGATACCGTGTTTTAATTTTCAAAGGCCACTACAGTAGATGGCGCACTCTACTCTTTAATATTTGGCTTTGGAACACAAAGTCAATAAAACCCCATGTGTAATTGAACTGAAAGCCCCATCTATTGAGCCCTGAATACAGGTGTGTACTGACAAGAATCTGGCAAGCATTGCGTATCATGATACTGTAGTAAAGATGCAATATATTATGACACTGTAGGATCAAGAATATATTTTGAAGCCGTAACTGCTTTAATTTGTTTTCACACCAAAATATCTCCAAACATCAGCTTTAAAAGCTGCTGGAGTCGACGGTATCCTCTCATCCTCAGTTATCACCGGGTTCATTTAGCTAGTAAGTAATGACTTCTGCCATCTATCAGCCGGAAGTGTAATTGCAACACAGAAATTAGCACAAAAATTGTTGATATTTGCACGTTAATTAGAGAGAAAACATGAAATTTAAAAAAACATGCCAATTATATTAAAATACATACATGTATTTCAATGTATTGCTGCTGAATATCGATACAGTATGTGCAGAAAGAAAACCTTGCGCTATTTAAGTGTATTTTTTAGACCCCTGATAAGGATGCATCTGCACTTGATACTAGGACTTTGGCATTCAGCAAGTTCTGCCTTAGATTAAAATGCTCCCATCCTTACTCTGTACATTGGACAGACTTGCTGCTCTACATTACTTGGTGCGTTTATTTATAGCTTATTGAAAAATTCCAGACCATCGTATGTAATCCACGGTTTTGACCCAGAGCTCACATGACAACCAGGAACAGTTATTATAGGATTGCTGTATACTTTAATCCAGTAGATGACTATTAATTATTTATGAAATAATCCAATTAACTAAACTATTATATGGTAAAAATGAGAAAAATCGGATCCCATGCGCCTGTAAACACTTCTACACGTGTGCGGCTTTCTCAGAAATGCTCATCTCTCCTGGGTGTCTTAGATCATTTCCCGATCACTCGTGTCCATTTGTGACTAACCGCTTGTTTGGACAGTGTATTGTTGAGACGAGGTCATGTAAGCCAGTCCCACTTTGTCATCTCATGGACTTTCTCTGCCGCGCCGAGATTTGATGTTTGGGAGGTTGAATCATAACTATATGGTGCCAGAAATGCACATCTGCCTCGGATTAATGCAGATCTCTCCTGCGGTGCTGACTTGCATTCCTCGGCGCTCCATCAGCTCCAGGGGTTTTATTTCATTCACTTGAAGGCAAGCAGGTAGACGCCTCCATACTTGCCCGCCTGTCGGACAGGCTCATTGATTCACGTGCATTCAGGGGCCAATAAAGCGTGTGGCGGACTACTGTGTGGGAATTTATAGCAGCGAAGTCTGATTGAGGAAAGAGTGAATATTACACATTTATGGATTTTTAAGGTGGCTGTCTCATAAACAGTCAAGTGGTAAATCTCTCTCTGGACTTTTTTACATTTTAATTTGGATTAACTTTCCCATGAGCAAGACCAACATGCTATCAACCTCAGGATTTAGAAAATGTGTTTTTTCTTCCATTGAGCAGTGGTGGGCATTTCTAATAGGCCACATTATAATGTGTGACAATTGTTAGTGGCCGTCAAGCCAAAAGAAACAGACACAACCAACAAAAATGGTATTTTATGAGATAAATAATAAATAAACAAGCGATGAAAAAATATACTACATATTTTTGTAAACGCTGTGGCAATGAAAAAAAAGAAGCTAAAATTGTTGCATTATGTAATTTTATTTAAACTTTTTTTTTTAAAACATGGATATATGATATAAGGAAATTTCATTAAAAATAAAATGTATATACTTTTTTTTCCATGTTTTCAAAGTGACACAGTACGGATAAGTATGGATAAAAAAAATGTCACATTGAGATGAAATGAAAATAAAAAAACTTAAGTTAACTCGAGTTAATTATAATCATGCATATATTTTATATCACTGAATAAATGTTTTACCACCACACTAGTTATTCTCAAAGACTATGTTCTTTATTGTTTTGTCATGAAACACAGCTCCATAAATTGTCTCACCGAACACAGCATATCAAGCCACACTTCATCAGAATCATTTGACAATCAACAAAATGTAACACAGTTAATAAGGCCTTTCTACATGATAGTTTAGCTCACAACACAACCAACAACAGAGTTTTCAATGTGGCTCATCGACCTATCAGTGTGACACAGCTTTGTCACGTCCTGTTGACTATACCAACAACCTCAGTTACAGGATTGAATGTTTAGATTACACCTAGACCAGGTTTAAAATCTCCTAAATTCAAATTGAAATAATTTTCTACCGACCCTCATGTCGACCAAGTGTCGGGATTATTTCCATAGTAGACCATTTTTTTTTCAAATTAAAGGCACAAATGTATGTTTATTTTTATTTGTAGCAACTGGAGTTCAGTTCTTCATCTTCGTCCAAAAAGTCAAACTTAAAAACATCCAAATACCTCCGTACTGCTCGTCTGTATTGTCCCTCTTGTATTGAACCCTCGACATGAACAATTGTTCAAAAAATCTTTTTAAATAAGTTTGTATATTTTGTTCTTGTTTGTAGCGGTAGATCTAGATTTTAGTGTCATAAGTTACACATTGAAAGTGCGCAACATTTACGCCGATTGAAGGTGATCCAAAAACAAGCTTAAAGTATAGACTTGTTTAAGTGTTTTTGGAACAATTTCTAATGTTGAGGCTCAAATACAAGAGGGACGTCACAGACGAGCAGTATGGAGGTATTTGGATGTCGTTTTGGATAAAGACGAAGACAACTGAGCTCAAGTCGCTACATTAGCATTGATATACATTTTTCTCTTTAACTCCAAAAAAGAAGAAGAGATTACTCTGATAATAATCCGAAATAGTCAACATGAGTGTCAGTAGGAAATGAGTAAAATCTCAGTTTTGAATGAACTTTATCACTTTAATATTCTTTCTATGTTTGGTATTTTTTTTAAATATTATAAATGGCAATAATAATGAATGATAAATTGTTAATATAAATTGCCATCAAAAAAAAAAGAAAAAAAGATTTGGTTGAAACTTGATGCGTTCACAAAGAAACTGCCATTTGAAAGACGTAACGATTTTAGTGTTACTGGTTTATATCAAAATTTAAAAACTGTATCTCCCATTGCGGACCACACGAAATACACATGGCTTGTTGACGCCTTAGGCTTTGGCGTGACCCCAAACCATCCTCTCATGAGCCGCGGCGCCTTCATCTTTGTTGCAACGTTCTCAACAATAATAACCCTGCAGAGCCGTCAGAGTGTGATGTTGAATATCAATGCAGTTGCTTCTTTATGTGTAACACACCGACTCCATAAGCATCTGAAAACTGTTTGCTTATGGAAGATGTTCCCGGCTGACCTTAAATGTTGTCAAGTAACAACCATTTTAACTTTTTGTGTATCGAAGTGTAATTAAAAGACAGCAAAGTTGTTTTGTTACTTGTCAGAGAGAAACTTCTTGATGTAAATGTTTTATCTATGCTTTGATCTGATTGCGTTTGCAGTGTTCCTGAAATGTTGATTCCTCTTTCCTTCCTTAAAGTAATCTATATTTATGTATAATAAAATGGTCTGTCTTGTTTGAAACTTTTCTGTGATTATTTGACTTATGCTGTATTATTTTCCAAATTAAACTTGTTTTTTTTAAGAGTATGTTTTCTGTATGTTTTTCTATAGTAATGTCTCTTCAAACTTATTTTGGAGTGAATTACATATATCTTACATCACTAAGTGATTTACTATAATTTACTATAACATATATACATTTAAAATACATTTTAGTATAAATAAAATGTCCATTGTCCTTATGTATTACCTTAATAATTTTAGTATAAGGTAATATACAAGATTTTTCCAACCCTAAGTTGACTCTTGCCACAAATAAGGGTTTTTATTTATTTTAACAAGAACCATTTTAACAAAAAAACGACACAAATAATTAACCTATATGCATAAGCTTTTGATTTAAACACCCAAGTTTGTAATGACGACGTGTGTTAGTCAAAGTCTCACGCAAAATAAATGTACAATCTATTTTGAAATAAATATTAAATAAATATTTGTGTTGGTCATTATATAGTTGTTGACATTTTTAATAGTATATTGTTAACTTGCTTTTAGATTGATGACTTGTTTAATACAACATGGATAATAGAAACAAAAAAAAAAAGTATATATTGAATATTACATTGATATTTTATAGTAATTATATATGTATTCAATGATTCAACGTGTACGGTTGCGTATACAGATATAAATCGTTGATTTTAATTGTATTTATTTTGTATCTATTGCGTGTCTTTTTTCAAAGTGAGTAAGTTGTGCGCACTGACCATAGCAGGAGATGAGCGCTCCAGAGTCCTGGTGAAGCTTGTTGCCCTCGGGTGGAGTCTTGCAGCTCGGCCGCTGCATGAAGATCTGGTACTTGTTGAAGTTCTCCTCACCTCCATCTAGAGTCTGGCACTCCGGCTGGAAGGGGCTCCGTGACTTCTCCCCGAAGCCTTGTCCCTTTCCCGACAAGAACGTAGGGCTGTATTTGCTCTCAGCTGTGGTGAAAGTCCTGAACGTGTTCGCCTGGTGGTCCCGACTCTGCGCGCTGGACGGGCTGTAGTACGAATCCATCGAGGTCATATCACAATATGAGACGCACGTATCGGCGTTCATACCTAAAAAAAAGGTTTTATTAAATGTCAGAAAAAAGAGAGAGAGATCCGCGAGGTTATTGTTTCCCACCCCTTCTTAAGCTGCAGATATTCTTCCCCCTAAAATGTTCTGACAAACTGACGCACTCGCTGCATCTGGGTCTGGTTAGAATACGAATCAGATGTTTTCCAGACTGCGAATGCTAAAAGCCCCCTGAAGGGTTGTCGGGGGTATAGAAAAAAAGAAAGAAGGAATGCCTCGCGCGGTAGCCCTCAGTGGTTCTGACCCGGAGGATCCACGCACGTCTGAGAGTCTAAAGGAGGCCCACACCGGGACCAGCCTGAGTATATGCCACTAAAATGGGAGGTCAAGCTCACGGAGGATTTTTTTTTTCTTTTTTAAGGAGGAGAGAGAGAGAGAGACAACACATGACAGTAATGCAATTAAGGATGAATGTCACTACAGCGAGTCCAACAAAGACTCGACTTTCTCTTGAAAGTTCTCACTTTGGCGACACAAAGAAGATAGTTTGAAATGATTGTTTTCTTACAAATATGCAACTTAAATGGTCGTTGTTTTTGTTGTTATGTATTAATAGTTTGAAGGAAGTTAAAAATACAATTCTACTGGTTCACTTTTGTGTTGATTTTTTTTTCTGAAAAAAAAAGAGTTTGAAAAGCGAGTTGAATCTTGAAATGTATATTAAATGTATGAAATTCCAGAGAAGGTAAAGCATAAACTACTAGATCAAAAGATTTGTAATAAAACATATTATTAGACGAGGCTACTTTTCTCGTCGTTAGACCGTTAAATGTATTTTATTCAAAGTGATGTTTAAATTCTCACGGATTTATTTTTTCTTAAGAATGGAGGAGTGCGATATTTTGACACAGCAGATGTGCAGATTGTTTATCCTAAAAAAGTCGTTGTGCATAATCAGGTTTTAACGTTGGCTCGAATTTTACCTTCAATTTTAATAAGCCGATAATAGTTGCTCCACGCTATTTAAATATTAATTAATTTCGTTGTATAATAGTCATTGCGCTTAATTTCTTATTCACCTTGTGGCATAATTCTCTAACTAGTTGTGTATTTTATGCATTTATTAATTACATGCGTACATTTCACACTTTCCTAATATATTTTTTTTGAATAGTTTAATATTACACATTTTGAGAACTGTAACGAATGAACCTAGATATACATTTTATATCCCGCAGACATAAACGCCTTTTGCAGTATTTCCGGTGGTTTAGTTGATAACTCAAGAATTTAAAAATGAAGTCAAATTACTTGTTTTAATATTTCGATAATAAATCGTGTTGGGCTTGAACGCAAATGTATCTCACTTTTTAATTATATTGCGAATTAAAGCCGTGACGTCGATGTATGGCGCGGTGGGATTTTGACGTGAAGGCCTGCTGAGAAAAACCACGGCTGCGAGGAAGAAACGAGAAGGCTTTTTTTTTTCAGGCTGCTTATGTGTCGACCTCAATTTTCCAACATGCCATTTATAACTTCGAATTGTTTATTGTTCCTTAAGAACGAGTGGTTTTATTCTAACGTTGCAATGACAATAAAAAATACTGAACTGAACTTTTAAGTGTAAGGATATCTAACGTTTAAACTTTTTTTTATCCAATAAAGTACAACTTATTAACTATTTTTGCATCGTTCTGTGTTAAGTGTTTATATACAATTGGCTTAAAGTTAAGAAAAACGCATTGAATTTAGCCCAACATGATCAGTTCAGTTTTTCTCTATTGTAAATATTATAATGATTTTTTTTAATGACAGGGCGGTGGTTCAAAAAACAACAGCACATTTATATGGTATAATAACAGACCAAAAAGCATTTTAATGTTGCAAAATAGAAATTCTATTTAAATTAATTCAAATCTTTTTAACAGCAACATTGAAAATATTATACTGTTTCACAATTGTTACCTGAACATACGACGTCTTATTACTGTTATTTAAATAATGTTTCTAGAATAATTCAGCCACTTGGAGGGCAGTTTGTGGGTTGGCTCGATTTAAGATTCATATGTCAGAGCCATTATCCACATATATTTAAATTATACAGCAATTACTAAACCTAACCTTCCTTAAATATTTCTAAAATTATTTTAAATTAGAAATTGTATTTTTTCAACAATGTTTAAATGCATATTTAATCATATTCTTATTTATATATAATTAAGTAAAACGGACAATTAGACCAATATAAGATTTCCTGCTATCGATGTTTTGTAATTATTGTCATTGACAAGATGGTTTATTATATACTGTCGTTTAACTGTGTTTTTATTTGTTTTACAGTCAAAGCTTTTTTTCTGTTTTCGATTTATAACTTTCCAATGTTCAATTATAATTATTTACTGACACATAATTAATTTTCTGCTAACTTAAGAGGCTTTTAGATCCAAGTTGATGTTTAATTATGTACTGTAGAAATGTATTATTTCTCTGATCCCCTTTGTATCTTGTATCCTCGCCCTGACTGTGCCTCCTTTGTTGTGAATGATCAAAGGCAGTGCCCAAATTATTTATTTCATTTGCCACAATTTTATTTTAATTTAGTTCTTACACTTAAATCCTATGGTTATTGAAAGTGTGGAGAGATACTTCACATTGCAAACATAATACATTCATCAAATATCCCTGTTTCCAGTCAGTTTTAACCTTAAATGAATGAGCGAATGGTTTCACAAAATATGGATCAGATCGCCATTGTATGGTCTGGTAGAAAGTGGGGAAGGGGGATGGAAGGTTTTGGTATGTAGTTCAGGAAGCCAAAAATCCAAGCACAAACTTCAATGTAGGGTCACAAGTACAAGAAAGAAATCGCTGCTCACCTTAATAAAGTTTTACCTCACCTTACCTTAGTTCAGTCTGAACTATAGGCTATAATCTACACCCAGTGGGCAAAAATGCCACAATAATACCTTCGCCACCCTGACTGGCTCCATTCTTAATTTAGGAATCAAGGCCTCGGAGATGCTGATTTCTTGATTCCTTCCTAGCACTAATGTTTGGTACAAACATTCAAAACATGATTTAAATTCCTGGACGAACAGAATTACAGTATTTAGTTGTAACTTAAAAAAAGTAGTCATATTAAAATAAATTAAATTAAAGTTGATTTGAATGTATTTTGCTCCATTTGTTTAGAGGTACATTGTTGACATTTTGACCTAATACCACATCAGATCTCCCTGAAATAGATCGAATGCAGGAAAGTAAGGAAAGTGATTAATTATATTTATTAACAAGGAAAGTTAATATTCATTACCCTAAATACACGTAGGGTTGTGTGTCGTTGTATCACTTTATTTTGAGGGCAACTGGCATTTTCTAACCCTAGAAGTTTTTTTCAAGTAAGCAAACGTATCCATGTGTTGTGCTGTGAACAGGCTCTTCCATCAAGTCCACATCTGCAGGCCAAACTCTCACTGAGGCACAGACTTCTCTCTTAAAGGCACCTTTTTCTTTGGCACTTCCAGCTGGAAGCGTGTCCAGGTATTCTTGTGTTGCTTTTAGAGGACGGACTCTCCTCTGAGGGAGCCGCTCTGAGCCTCTGGAGGTTTTTGTTGGCACCGGTCCTTATGCATGTCAGCTGCTAAAGTCCGACCAAAAACTCCTCCAGCCATCACTTTCTTGTATGAAAAGCCATGACCAAACGACTAATGGGCTTTATGGGGTTCTGATGCCTGCTGTGGATGGAACCTCATATTTGACATTGAAGACAGATTTTTACAAACGCCAAACGTGAATGTCACAACATCTCTGATTGAAACTGGAGACCAACTTGACCCCATTTCCTGTTATGCCCAACCTTTTCCTGTTTGGGTAGAAAAAGGAGGTTGTCGGGGTATATCTCTCGAGAAAGCCGACTTCATTTAGGCTTTTAGTAACATCCACACTTATTCCTGGCTGTCGAAAAAGATCTAATCTGGTTTAATAACTCTACAATTTATTGAAAACTCAATTCAATCCATTTAAAAAACAACAACAGTTGAGCTGAATAATCTTAATTGCATTATTTTGCCAGTAGGAGGCAGATGAGATTGGATCATTGTCTGTACCAACACTATTCACCTAAAATCTTCTGAGGGCCAGGTTTTCAGAAGCATGTCCAGCTTGTGGGCAGGTAAACCCTTCTACTACTATTTCCTTGTAGTCAAACATATTTAAAAAAAGATACACAATGTTGTAAGTGTGTCCTCATGTTATACTGCAAGAGGCGTTCACGTCACAATGGAGCCTACCAAAGTTAGACTATGAATTCTTGGAAAGTAATACCAAAGACTGTTGCGTTGTAATACCACATAGACTCACAGAGCAATACAACGCAGCCTTGTGGAGTAATACTATGGAGCCTTGCTTTGCAGCGTGGCTTCCTGGAGTTATGCTATGAAGCATTGCGAAGTAAAACCACATAGCCTTGTAAAGTAGTACCAAGAGCCCTGCAGAGTAATACCACGTAGCCTCGAAGAGTAATCCCGCAGAGTCTTGCGGAGTAATACTACAGAGCTTTGCAAAGTAATTCTACACAGCCTTGCAAAGTAATACTACGAAGCCTCATGAAGTAATATCACAGAGCCCTGCAAAGTTATACCTCGGAACCTCGCGGAATAATACCACATGGCCTCGTGGAGTAATACCACAGAGCCTCGCCAAGTATTACCACAAAGCCCCTCAAATTGTGTGTACCGTGTACCATGTAAATATGTGTTTGAGGTCAGTAAATACAACCAGAATTAATACATATTATTTAAAAACTTGGAAAATGTAAGTATTGTGAGTGTGCCTTACATCCTGAAACATAAAGTAAATACTTCTCTCGTTGAATCTACCGTTGTGGGTTTTAACTTAAGATCGCCCTGAGAGGGCCATGTTGCACTAAACTAGAGCTCCTTTGCTCTTCATAAAAAAGCACTCTTTGACAAAAAAGTTATACAGATTGGCATAACTATTTTATTGTCTTTTTGATATCACATTCATTATTTAAGTGTAAATAGGACATCCTATAACTGATATAGCCCAGTCAGTGGCTTCATTAAGAGGTGCTTAAGAAGTTACTTGTAAGTTGTCATTTACAAAATAGCTCAAGTAGAAGAACTCACATTTCTCCGATCCTTAAAACTCTTCACTGGCTTCCAGTTTCTTTCAGGATCAACTTTAAAATTCTGGTTCTTACTTTCAGATCTATTCATGGTCAGACCTTCCATCAGTGATCTGATCCAGACTTACACCCCAGCTCGGGCTCTGAGTTCTGTGGATCAGAATCTACTTATGGTTCCTCGCACACGGTTCAGGACCAGAGGAGAGAAATCTTTTCAGACTGTTGCTCCTAAGCTTTGGAACGATCTTCTCTCTCTTTGCACTTGATGGATCTACTGACTCCTTTAAGAAACATCTTAAGACGTTTCTATTTGTTCAGGCTTTTCCTTGATTTTCTGGAACTCCTGTGTTGTTCTCAGTATTATCTTGATCTTTAAAGTATATACTTTTTTGAGTATTGTTTTGATTGTTAAAGCGCTTTGTGACCCTGGTCTGGAAAAGCCCTATACAAATAAATATTACTTACTTACTTCACCTACTTACTTTCTTAGAAATGATGATCAACAACTACTAAGCAATTCTTAGCTTGAGAAAGATTTCTAAATATGCGCTGAGGTCGTTTTTTCCATTTGAAAAATGTACTATCCACATGTGGTGTAACTACAAAATATTTCAACCAAAATCCGTCCACTATGCAATCCACTTTCATCTCCCTCCATTCAGCGTCAATTTTTCCCTTAAACCGGATGACTCGCTAAGAGAGAGTCCTGACACACGGTGTACACCACACCCCTTGATATGTGTGTGTGTGTGTGCGTGTGTGTGTGCGCGTGTGTGTGTGTGTCAAAGACGTGGAATTGGTTTCACATGAGCCTGGCACAGAGTGCGTCAGCAGATTCACTGATTGAATTAAACAGACAAGAGGGGAAAGAAGAAGCAAACAGCGGTTGTACTGATGTGTAATTTAATAAACAGGACCAAGCAGGAGAAGACAGAGGAGATGCTGTGCTGCCTTCATGTCTCAGTTCTATATCTGGTTCGGTCAACCTTAAAGTTGAGATGGAAAGGGAGGGGGTTAAGACAAGATGTTCACTTAAGTGAAGGGTGCAAAGGGGCCTCTTCTGCTGTAAAAAATTAATGAGATTTATTTTTGACTAATTTATGAATAGGCTTGATTGTTTGGGCCTATTTTAGTTAGCCAAGACATGCATATGCCAACAGGAGAGATCAGTACCCTCCAAGAGCACGCCTCTACAAGACATCATCAATACTAGCCAAGAAACTTAGCAGCCTTGCAATATAGTATCTCCAGTGTTAAAGTTAATGCAAATATCAAATAGTGTATTATTTTAAGTTAACATGTAATATCACACTTTCCTTCTTATACGAGTTATTTAATTGGTGATTTAAAGAACTTTAATCTTCAGAATATACAAGAACAGCAATGTGTTACTTGTTGAAAACCTTTAAGGGCGGGGCGATACAGGCAACTCACGATTTGATACTGTGACAATATTTAAAAAATACTCATGAAAATAAAAACGGTTTTTGCCTTGATCACAAAAACGTCGTACAATTTTCCAAATGCATAAGCACTGTACAGCTGGACACAATAGAGTGTATGAACATAATAACATTTTCTATTTAAATTGGGACAGTGCCTTTTTAAAAGTCAGCAGCACCTTGTTCCATAAACTTAGGTCTGCTTTAGTTAAACAATGTCTAAACAATAAACATTCAATGAAATATTGTGCACATTTCAATATGCAGCCAGATTATGAACAGAGTTTTGTTCACTCGTCTAGAGAGTAGCTCACTGTGATAGCGAACGATAGCTTTGCAGATTTCTATCGTTGCTTTTATATTGTACCTTCACAAAACAGTTCTTACATATTCTTTATCCAGTATTTTCTACAATTCTTGCATCTACAATTCCTCACCTATAAATTCTTCTTCTGTTTGCATGTTGTCTTCTTATGTCTACTTAACCCTAATTTATGGGAATAGCGGCCCTTAAAACAGGACAGGCAAGATTAAGTACTGATGGGGACAACTGGGTTAATTCTTAAGTGTGTTGTAATCAAATGTCTTTATTGCCGTTAGTGTATCCATTATATGATGTAATAAAGTGCACAATTCAGTTTTGAACACTTTACAGTTAAAGAATAAACAATGACATTATGATAATAAATAATTCCAACTCTTCTATATATAATTTGTTCCGGGTTTAAGTGATCTGCTGTCTTCCTTAAGTTAATTAATTTACTTTTGTCAAATTGCTTTTTCTTTATGATTGGTTTCCCCTACCTGGCTGTGTGATCGGGGCATCATTGTTTGGATTTTAATATAACACGGTGTGTTTACAAGTCTTTCCACATCCGTGTCTGGGCCAGACCAGGACCAAAACAAATGTCCATGTCTGCTGATCCAGGGTTCAGCGCTGCCACACTGAGCTCATAGAAGACTCATATCATGATGGCGAAAAAGCTGCATTCCCCTGAAATGAGCTCCTCTAGGATGAAAGACCCGTGTGAGCCCCACGGATGACCCACGACCTTGGTTGTATTTGTGCAGAGTGGGGGTCCTGATCCGGGGTTCTTTGCCTCCCTGCAAGAAACATGGGGCGTCAGGTTGGGGTGGTCGGAGAAGACCACCACTATGCCTGATGTTTTGCTTTTGGGTTTAAAAGAGATCCGTGGATGAGTCGGGACTGTCGCACAAGTGACCTTTCACCTCACAGGTTCCCAAGACAGGTCAGCCAGCCGGTGATATCTCAGCAAATATCTGTTCTCATGTCAGTCGTGTTTTTCTTTCAAACACAGTTTGAGATTTTAATATTGGCAGATCCGTGCATATTGCAGAGTTAGCATGAGGTCCACGTCTGTTGCCAGTAGCTAAGAAACACTTTCACAAGCTGGACGCCAAAGAGGCTGATTCCATATTCATCTAGAAGCACAGAGAGAAGTGATGACTAATAGCCTCTTCACAAGCTCATATCAATCATTTGCAAGTTCTTCAAGGTCAGAGCAAACATGTTGACCTCACGGATGTGTAGTTGATGGGAATTCATCGATTCTTTTTAAGATTAGTGGTGTTAGAAAGTATGGATACATATTTTCATGATATTTTTTTATATTTATTTGGGCATTCATATCACGTTTTTATTCTTATCATAGTTATTATATGGTCTGTATTTCTATAAGGTTTGAAAAACATAACATCATTTTTGTTTGAAATTATTATGACATTATAAATCCTGCAAGAGCAAGGCGACAACTGAGGACGAGAGGATACAGTGGACTCCAGCAGCTTTTAAAGCTAATGTTTGGACTTATTTTGGTTTCAAAACAAATGAAAGCAGTTTCTACTTTTTCAAGAGTCACGTGGTCTGAAAATTCTGCAACACCAGAGTCAAGTACTGGACAATACTACAAATATATCCTTGTTACCACAGTATCACAATAAATCTTATTGGTGCACCTGTATCGTGTTAGTATTTTATTACCAGATCCTTATAAAAACAATATCCTATTTAAGATCAGCATTTAATGAAATACTTTTGGCTGAATGTTTTTGTTTTAGCTTCACATCTAACAGCGATTAATGTTGTAATTAAGTTGCTTTATTGTTCTTAGTGTGATCTTTGTTGTCTGAGACATGCCGGAAAAGCAAAATCCCAAGCTGACATCTTTAATTCACTTTTTACGACCAAAAATCAAATCCAGCAGCTAAAGATTGAACTACCCTTCATAGTTTGAACAGGAATTAAACACTAGTATCCCTGTTTTTTTACTGATTTTATATGCATATTCCCTGTTGGGGTTGGATCTTGTTTGTGTGCGATCGTTTTAGCTGTAGGTGATATCCAAGATCTCAAATAGAACCTTTTAATTACAGTGATGCTGACGTCATCACAAACAGTCTTTTACAATACATTTGAAATCACTGCAACATTTTTAATAGTGGGACACTCAAATACATGTTTTGGGCCTTAAGTATACTAGAGGTGCGAGTGCTAACCTCTGCCCCTGCCCTTGGGCCAAACATAGACACTTACAAACAAACACAGATGCCCCAAATTCCCGTTTCACTTGAAACAGTTGGCTGACCCCACTTTCCCCTCCGTTCAGGTTACCTCTACTTTCGCTCGCCTCAGGCCAGTCTTAATCTAATAGAGAGCGTGCAGGAGACGAGGCTTCAGCGGGAAGAGGCTGTGACTGGCAGGTAACAAACTGAATTCTCCACAGCTCACATGTGTTCACCAAGGGACACCAGCAGAGAGACATGATATTTATTGTTACCAAAAACCTGTCTGTTTTTACCTAAACTTCCTTTCAGCTGTGTAACAAACCAGTGTTTAGTCTTCAGGGTCTGGTCTGAGTTTCACACAGTCGCTCATATAGCCTAGTGACATCCAGTGTTTTAGAAGAGGAAACATGTGATCGTTTAAAACAATGAACACATACTTTTTTATTGGAACAACAATCAAAGAAAGACTTTATATACTGAGTATACTCATAAAATAAAATTCAAACTTCAACCAATCATTTTCTACTCACCCTCATGTCGACTAAGAGTAATCTGTTCCCTTTTGGAGTTACAGGTCGCTACTTAGTCACTTAGTCACACCAAAAAAAACATCCAAATACCTTATTTTGGCTGAACTATCACTACAACTTTTCAGTTGACGTTGTGGTTGGTCACATCAGCCTCTTGACTGAATACCTGGATAAAAAATTGTGTTCATTCTTTTTGAAAATTTTGGCCATTCTCTTCATTAAAAGGCCCAATCTTTAGTTATTTTTAATTAATATGTCTCCTCCTTGTGCTAGAATAGTGTAACCGGAAATCCGAAATCGCGCTGTTCAAAACAGAACTTTCTTATTTTGTCTTTCTTGATATAAAGCATTTTTGTGGTCACATGGACACTCAAAGACTCTTGAGGCGAGTTGTCCGGGCAAAGTGGCAATCGTCAAGATTTTAAGGTGAAAGCAGCTTAAACTAGTTTGATATTAAGGTTAATGCTAACAGATATCTGAAAGTCAATTTTACTTTAATTGGAAATTTGGCATGTAGACGGAATAAAATAATAAATGAAAAGTCTAAAGGCTTTAAACCCATAATTCTGTAGCGGTGCAATGATTGATGATGATCACCAGCAAACATGTTCTGTTTAGTGGTTGTTGTGCAAAATAGGCAAATTCCAACGTAAAATTAATTTGTCAAAACCATTAAGATCTTATTCAGTTCATTTTTTTTTAACATATATTACTTTAAACCGTAACTATTCCTCTAACTTGATTGTCATTCAGATACTGTAGTAGAACATTAACAACTCAACTAGTGGTCTTATTTAACAATATTTTGATGCCCTCTGTTGCTGGTCCTACAGATCTGCATGTGGAAGCATCACATGGTTCCTGTGGGTCTCTCAGGTAACCACTGACCCAACGGACAAGATCGCTTCCAAGACGCAAACAGAGCCGTACTCATCCTTGTAATTGTTTGGAATGTCCTTGTTGAGATAAGAAAGAATCTCTTTCACATGAGGCATAATCAGAGTCATGCTGCCTCGACTTAATTTGGAGGACACTTCCTTGTTCATCACTTGTTTGCAAAGAGTGTGTCCGGTTGTCTACACTATGGGTCTGACACTTGAGTCTAAAGTTAGCGCTGAAGCTGTTTGTTTTCTGATAGTTTATTGAGTGTATGAATGGACTTATTAACTCACTCCTGATGCCGTATATTTGTTTTATAAAGTTATCAATGATGTGAGCCAGTTCGGTCTTGTTAAGGCGGGCATGCCTGAGTACTTGCTAATTCCTAAAAGTTTCCTGTCTGTGAAGAAGTTATCCATTTTATGTTGATCTAGATTGAGATATAGGTGCTTTATTTTAAAAAACATTTGATTGTGATAACTTTTAATTTGAAATACTTCTACACATTTGGTCCCCGTTCTTTTTCACTTCAATGTGGCCTTTCTTTAAATATTTTAGGGCATATGAAGTGTCTTTATTTAGTTTTATCAAAAGTTATTGTAAAATCTTCAATCAAAAACCAAATAATATTGACAACAATTTGAAGAAGAAAGACTGGGCAATACAATACATGTTTTACCTGTAAAATATCAAAATTACATAATCAAGCTATAGTTTCCAAGAATTAAAATTATAAAAATAAAAACAAATGGCCCCTTCATTTACTGAATTAATTCAATTTTTCTTTTAACTCATTACAGAGAAATTTTACCAACTGACTAAACATGTACCATTGTGGTAAACTCTTATTGTAAATCTAGGATCAAACAATAACTTGTTAAATAATGTACAGCAGTTGCACTGAAGTACTGAATACAAAAAGCTCCATCGCTGCCGCTAAAGCAACCAAGTGGTCTTTCTAAACACCATTGATGCAGAGAAATGGAAGCAAAAATAACAATAATAAGACACTCTTTCAAGAAGAATAACATATGTTAACATATGTTTAATACTTACTTCAACTGCATTTTCTTTTGGAGGGACAAAGCACCAACATTTTGAAAGATTAAAAATTTGAAAATTATTGGTTTAAAAGGGAAATTGTTTATTAATATGGTTTCAAATTAAGATAAATAATAATATAATATTGTCAACCGACGATCTAGCTGTCTTTCCTTTTCGAAAAAATGAAGATATACATTAGTAGAAGCTTTGGCAGTAGCCTCTTCAGACTAATACTCAGACAAAAACAAAGGTTACAGTATGTATGACAAAGTTTTAGGAAATAAAAGGAAGGAAGGCTTGGCACAAGATTAACTGATGGAGGCAACGTTGTTCCTCCTTGTGTTACCTTTCCTCTGAGGTGTCGGGTGACACCTTGAATGAGGTATTGCGTGTATGATCTGTGAAACGAAAGGAGTAGAAAGAGACTTGTTGATGGAAAAATTAGGTGCAGGTGTGTCAGGAAAAAGAGAGAGTCAAAGGATATATGGGATAAGCAGAGGGATGATGAGAGCAGGAGTATTTTGGGTACGGATATAAAGTAGGGGTCAACCAACAAGGGCATCACGTGACCCAAAAAGAGTTACCATCAATTTGGTACACACTTTTGAAATAACTTAATATATATTATAATGGATGATAAATGATATTCCTCTAAAACACTAATTACATTATTGATATATATTAATATTATTATATTAATATATTGATTCTTAATTATTTTCTAATTGTACAAAAATATTATATAAGGCCCATGGGTTACTCTTTTGGTGACTGTGGGAACCATGTTGGTGAATCTAGATATATAAGTATAGGCAAGAAAGTCCCTTTTCTAGGCGGAGACAGAGAGCAGAAAAGGTCAGGTTGAATGTAAAGAGAGGCGAAGAAGAGAGTGAAGACAGTATAGACAAGGTAGAAGAGTGGCGAGAGCAGCAAGAGGGAAGGAAAGCTTCATTAGACACTTCAGTGGTTCAGAGACAGTAGCTCTGACACAAAGATAAGAATCACAGACAGAAGTGACAAGCAATGAGGTTTTTGTAAATGCGTAGAAAGTACATTAAAGAGCAACTAATGTGTTGATTTGGGCGTTGGGTCTTTGCACTCTAGATCTTCAGGCAAAGGCTTGAAACTTGGCAGGTTTAGACCAAGCAAAACAAATAATCGTAGGGTCAAGACGGACAGAACAGAAGCTTCCACTGACCATCGGGCCGCGTGATCCGGCCTGAAAGGTAGACGCAATGACGGAGGGCCCGAGACAAAGAATTCACTCAGCAGTGCTCTTTTGCTTTACGCCTCAAACTCACGCGCACTGCCCTTCGATAGCTTATTGAATTACATCTAATCACTCAATTAAAGTCACATGGAGGAGCATCATACGTTGTCCTACCCCGAGCCGCTGGACACGGCATAACGAAAGCTGTGTTGTCGCTCGTGGGAAGTATAAAAACAAAATGTCTGGAACGGTCGCCGCGGCCAGAGTCGTTTGTTAATCTATGATACATTTTTGCAGTTACATTGCTGTTAATCTATGTTACATTTCTTTGGGCACTTTCAGATCTGAAGTCCAGAGAAACAAATCTCTTTCAAATCATTATCATCAAATCTCTCGCAAAACCATTATGTAATTAAACGATAAGATCTTTCTCAAAACTATCGAGAGTAGTAGAGTCACATTATGAACAAATAATGTGAACAAATCACAGTCAAAGGCATCTAGTTGTAACAATGTTAATAGTTGATGGCATTAAATCAGGGGGAAGCCATGTTCTGAGAAGATTTCTTCTGAGAAGTTTTCTTTCTGCTGAGAAATCCAGAAAAATTCAAATCCATAAAAAATGTATTTGTGACTCACAAGTTGGGGTTATACAATATTCAAATTATCAAATTTTGATGAAATGTGTATCATATTCTAAAGTTTTTTGGTATTCCAACATATTTTTAATATCATCCTTTGTCGTTTAAATGTTATAACATTTAAAGTCAGTTTCAATAAAACCATATAAACACAAATGTTTATACTAATTTATACCACATTTGTTCTGGGCTTCTTTGGCTCCAGCAAAACTTATATTAAAATAAACAAAACAATACAATCACATCATTTAAATAGCGATAAACTATCAAAACATCAAATCTCTTTCAAAACCATTATGTAATCAAACGATAAGATCGTTCTCAAAACTATCTGAGAGTAGTAGAGTCACATTATGAACAAATAATGTGAACAAATCACGGTCAAAGGCATCTAGTTGTAACAATGTTAATAGTTGATGGCATTAAATCAGGGGGAAGCCATGTTCTGAGAAGATTTCTTCTGAGAAGTTTTCTTGCTGCTGTGAAATCCAGAAAAATTCGAATCCATCAAAAATGTATTTGTGACTCACAAGTTGGGGTTATACAATATTCAAATTATCAAATTTTGATGAAATGTGTATCATATTCTAAAGTTATTTGGTATTCCAACATATTTTTAATATCATCCTTTTTCATTTAAATGCTATAACATTTAAAGTCAGTTTCAATTAAACCATATAAACACAAATGTTTATACTAATTTATACCACATTTGTTCTGGGCTTCTTTGGCTCCAGCAAAACTTATATTAAAATAAACAAAACAATACAATCACATCATTTAAATAGCGATAAACTATAAAAACATCAAATCTTTTTCAAAACCATTATGTAATCAAACGATAAGATCTTTCTCAAAACTATCTGAGAGTAGTAGAGTCACATTATGAACAAATAATGTGAACAAATCACGGTCAAAGGCATCTAGTTGTAACAATGTTAATAGTTGATGGCATTAAATCAGGGGGAAGCCATGTTCTGAGAAGATTTCTTCTGAGAAGTTTTCTTTCTGCTGAGAAATCCAGAAAAATTCAAATCCATAAAAAATGTATTTGTGACTCACAAGTTGGGGTTATACAATATTCAAATTATCAAATTTTGATGAAATGTGTATCATATTCTAAAGTTTTTTGGTATTCCAACATATTTTTAATATCATCCTTTTTCATATAAATGCTATAACATTTCATAACAAGTCAGTTTCAATAAAACCATATAAACACAAATGTTTCTTACTAATTTATACCACATTTGTTCTGGGCTTCTTTGGCTCCAGCAAAACTTATATTAAAATAAACAAAACAATACAATCACATCATTTAAATAGCGATAAACTACACACTTTGTCTACACTGCTGAAATAATTTCAAAGCTAATTCGAAATGCAAGTCGTTTTCTTGGCTCAACTCCTTCTGTAATTTTCGGGCTTTATGTCGGGTCACTTCCAAGGTCTCTTAATCTACACAAGTTCCATGTGTAGCTGCCGTGGACCAGGTCGGGTGTTGAGAAGCAGCAGCGAGTCAGAAGGAAATGGGGTCTGGCATGTTGACTCAGGAGTAAATCCCTCTGGACTACTCAAACGGCTGCTATTAGAGTTTAATCACCCGCAATTCTGGACACTGGTGCAGCCGCGAGTGAAGACGGATCAGCAGACAAACACATGGCTCCTTCACCAGTACGGCATCAGTGATTGACGGGTGACACGAGGAAAACTCTTTTTCTACAATAATGTTTATCTTTTATTGTGTAAACAAGTACATGAATCGTTGAGTTGTTGTAGTCGTATCTATTTTATCTTAAAATAAATGTTGATCAACGTAAACGCTTCTGAAACTTTCTCTGAGAGGCTTCTCCGGAGTGGTTCTAGGAGTCCCCTTTTCCGGCTTCTTTTCCTGACCTCCAGTGTTTGCCGTGAGGCCCCTGGAGGCGTGTCTGACCTGCACATTAGAAGTTAAAACAACAGTTTCTGGACGGTGGAGGTTAAAAATCCTTCTCTCAGATTTCAAGTACCCATCCTTCTGAGGAGTTCAAGAGGAGACACTTGAACTTGGCCTGTTAATGGCCACTTGACCATCTTTCTCGGCCTCAATGTCCAAAGCAAATGATCCTTGGTTCAACACTGCTTCAGGCCTTGCATCTTGGATGCTCTTGAGCAAGTTGGAATACCAACGTTTTGTGCTCAAAGTACTGAAGCTGCGGAGTTTGGACATTTTACACGGATGATTACAGGGGGCAATATAGCTCAGAGGTCTAAGTAGTTGCCGGTTCTTCTCAGCTCCTCAGGAGATTGTGGCGTTGTGTCCTTGAGCAAGACACTTAAGACTGATTGCCCCTGATGGTTAAGCTGGTGTGCTGCGCCGCAGCCTACTCCCATCAGTTGATGATTGTGTTTGTAAATTGGTGAACGGATGACTCAGAAAAGTGCTGTATAAGTAGGAGCCATTTACTGTTTATTGTCGGAATCATTGTTATAGTTTAACATGGGATTGAAAACACCGAAACTTGACATCATTGTGTTCTTTGTTATGCAACTCAAGATTTTGATGATGATGTCAATTTTGGCTTCATTAGGGGGGACGAATAATACAAACTGATGATAATTGATACCTTAGTGATAAAAATACAAGGCAGAAGAAGACCAGGGGGGATAGATTTCCAAATTAACTCCATTCTCAAATGGTCTGCACTCTCCTTGATCAAATGTGTGACAAGCTATGTCCACTGGGAGGGACTCTGAGTAGGGCTTTCAACACAGGGAGTAACCAGGTCAGGGATCTCATAGAGAAGCCTCCTCGACATTTGAATGTGCTTTAGAAATGGCCAACTTGTAGGAGGTGCAGGGGCTTCCCGGACACCCGGAGACACAAGTATGACAAGTTATCCTGAAACATCCTAGTATTACACTATAAGAGAAAACTTTTCTTGAATATGCAAATACTCATATGTTATTCCTTGGTTTTGTCATGAGTTGACAGTCAAGACTTTATTAACACCATGAAACTCGACGGACTTTATTGTAAGTAAGTTTGAAAGGCTCATATTTGAGTTCTAACCGTTTTTCACTATTGTGGAAGGATAGAAACCAGACGTTGCTTAGATTCCAATTAAAGACGGAAACTGCAGCGAACTGCCACTGTGTGCAGGCCTGTGGTTTGTTCACACACCTGTTACAGCAGTATTGAATTCAAAGATTGAAGCCAACTTTCCATGATTAACTTTGTTTCCATGATTGGGAACGTGCCATAGAAACATGGAAAGTGTTCTGGTTCTCAACAAAGAAGAATCCATTGTGAAAGCCTTTCATTGTTTAAGAAGTATTCAACTCTTTTTGTGATAATAAAGCCCAGAAGTCCACTGAATATTATATATGTGTTAGCTCGGAAACAACTGCCTGAAAACAAATGTGTTTGTTGTATCCCTTGTGTTGTATTCTGAGAATTTGTGCTTGTGTTGTTAGTTTAGGACAATAATTTCCCATGTTTTTTTCATAGCCCTTTTATACATATTAAGCTAGCTGTAGCTTATATGCAAGTTAACTTTTTTTGTTTATTTATATACTCAAGCCAAATATTTTGCATACTTACTAGCTGGAACACAAGGTTAAAATTAGAAAGTACACAATTAAGTTAGAGTTTGCATTCCGAAATGAAAAATATTTATATTTTAAGTTTGCAGATTTTAGGTCTCATCAGTAGGAAAATATCAATATACTTAAATATTGAATATTTTTTTCACTATACTGTGTTAATATTCAGCCCCCTAAATAGGTTTTTAGGTGGCTTTAAAATAATATTTGAGTTCTACAATAGTTTCTTTTTATTGTTTACAGTATATTAAAATAAAGTGTGTTCAATTAAAATGTATAATTTTTTTTACGAACAATTAACATGCAAATATTCATTCCATTTTTTTGTCATTTTTGTGTTGCAATTAATCTTCCGGCTGCTAGAAGTAAGCAAACATTAAGTCTCACACAGCTAAAGGAACCACAACATCCCAGGAGACCCCTGCAATGACTGGGGACGAGAGGATGCAGTCGACTCCAGCAACTTTTCAAGCTGGTGTTTGGACTTGTTTTGGTCTCAAAACAAATGAAAGCAGTTAGGACTTCACCAAGAGTCATGTGGTCTGTAAATACTACAACACCGGAATCAAGTACTCGACAATACTACAAATATATCCTTGTTCCTGTATTGATATGTGTTGTGTAGCCAGATTCTTATTCAGTGGTATGGTTTATGGAAACATCAAGCGATGTTACATGTTCAGGAATTATAATTTGATTTGCTTCTGTTCATTAGCTTCCAATTTAAACTACCACCTAGTATCATGGGTTAGTTAGTGAATCCATCATGTCACACGTCCACACACATTGTCTCACAGTACACTGATGGTACAGGAAAAAAATGTGTGGGTCGAGAACGAGAGTTGTGAGAAAACATCGAGAGAAAGCTGGAGTAGAAGAAGACCTTATGAGGTCTTCTACCTGACACATCCTCAACCAGGATGTTATTCACCTATGGACTTTTGAATGTGGCCCACTTTCAACCATAAGTTCCCCCTCTTTTTTCCCTTTTCCCCACTCCCTCAAGCTGTCCTTCGGGCAGACTGCAGGCGCTGTGAGCTATCAGAGAATCAGAGCAGGAATGTGACTCCTGACAGACACATCTCTCAGGACCGCAGAGTGAATATGTTCCCAATTAGTCCCATCTGATAAAGTGTGAGTGCGAGCGAAACCCAAGGCGGGCGTGATCAATAGCTCTTGACTCGTAGCGTCGGATGGGTTTGACATTGACGGCCTCTCTGTGATTAATAGCTGTATTGCTGCAGATAATTGTCCAACCACATCTTCTATTATAGGTGTTTCTGAACTCTGCTGTCACTTCTGTAGTGGTCGGACCGCGGCCCGTCACTTTCAGGTCACTCATTTATTCATCTTTCCGACTGTTTCTTCAAAAACCAGCTTTCTCTAAAACTGGTCATCATGGTTGTTTTTTTTTTACTAAAACACACATGTTCCAAAATCTGACTTCCTGGCACACAACTGCCACCTGCTGTTGATTCCTTATATCTCGAGTGCAGCAGAAATAGACCACTAGTATAGAGGTAGAATTGTTTCTTATTATTCAATTCTAAAAAAAAGTTGTGGGGTCAGTTGCTTCAATCAATAAACTAGTTGCTTGAATTAAAATAAAAAATATTCAATTAAACAGTTTCTTAAATCAATAAAATAAAAACGAAATGTTCAATGAAAAAAGTTTTATTTTTTGTAATTGTGCCATAATATAGACATAAAGAAAGTAAAAATGTTTTTTAATCATAAGTTTTTTGTTCTTTGTTCCATATTATCGTTTGGATATTTATTTCTCCATTATCCAATACAAATACCAAAACTATTTAAATAAAAAGAATAGTCGACTCAATCCAAAAAATATTTTCAATTTCAAAAGGGCTTTAATAAAAAACACATTTTAAATTAAAGAAAGCTGCTTCAATAAAAAGAAATGAAAACATTTTTTTTTTATTGTAAATGTTTTTTGTGTTCGGGCCATATTATTGGTTGGATATTTTTGTCTCAGTTATTAAATCTAAAAGGTTGCTTCAGTTAAAAAAATAAAAATTTTCTTCAATCAAAGAAATAGATTCAATAAAAATAGTGTTCAAAGAGCAGTCGCAGTGAATGATGTGTGGCTCGTTTTTTGAAAATGTAATGATGGTCTAGAGCCTTCTATCTGAGACTCAATTTCCTGGTCAAGACCTAGATGATACATCGGCTTTAACTTTACCTGGACCCAAAAAGATCTGAAGTCATCATTCGAATACATCGGTTCCATGTCCAGCTGTGGTCTCCATGTGGATGTCACTGAAGGGTCAAAGGGAACAAAACACCAGAACTTTGAGGGTGAGGTTCATAGCAAGCAACACAGTTGTGGTGATTTGAGATCATTCCAAGATATCCAGAGTGGAGTCTAAGAAAATCATGAACTGTCAGAGGTTCTGATCAAGATTGTTTTGGGTTGATACCAAGACTTTGTTGGTTTTGAAGACATTTTATTGGCAAATACCAAAACTTAGAGAAATAAATTACAATATTATAGCCAGTAACTTCTAGGCCAAGATGTTCATAGTTGTTGATATGATGACCTAAAAAGTTGCCAGTGTTTAAGATAAGATAAGGTAAGACAGAGATTATGGACGTCAACAATAATGACAGTACAGAGCCTTCTCCATCAGGGCACCTTGACTTTGGAACGGCCTGCCCGAGGAGATAAGACTGGCTGAGTCTGTGCCTTCTTTTAAATCTCTTTTCAAAACACACTTTTACAGAGTGGCTTCTGTGGGTCGCCTTTTAACTGGGTTCATCAATGGGCTTTTACTCTCTCTTCGTTTGGTTTAATAGGAAAAACACAGAAATTATTAAGATAATTTAAGCCTTAAAGAAAAAACAATATCAAAAACTTTTAGATTCTATCACATGTACAGTTTATACATAGATGAATCAATACTTTATTGATCCCTGGAGGAGAAATTATTTTTTCCAGCAGCAATAATACATCCATCCGTACAAACATCCATAAATACATGTAAAAACAAATAAAAAAATACAATCAATAAATACATACAAAACATATAAAAATACACAAATATACATATATATAACATATGTAACATACAGTATATATAAATATATTTGAACTGCCAAAAGATGTTGGCCCCTCTGTGTGTGTGCATGTGTGATCGGGTTTGACATTCTTCATTTTTGAGCGGTGCATAGTTTGAGGGATATCAGGGCCAGTGGACTTCTGGAGACATGACACTGGGGTTGGACTTTTATTGAGTCCTGCTGAGGCTGTGTTGCAAGTCAGCCCAGCTCTCTGGCAAAGCTCAGCCTGCGGGGCACCAGAGCGGCCGATGGAAAGCAGGCTGCTTGGCTGGTGTTGATGGTCTCCGTAGGCCAGTAAGTTGTGTGGGAATGTGGCGAGATGAGACCTGGCCTCCCCTCTGCACCACTCTCATTAAACTTGGTGAACTCCCTTTAAAATAAAGTGGTCTTAAGACTGGAGAGCGGCAGTAAAACGTTATGGGCAGAGTGGTGGCATTGTGTGTAAAACAAGGGTCATGGGTTCACATCTCAACACATGATTTTTATACCTTGAATAGTTTCTTAATTGCTTTCTGTTGCCAATCAAGTGCAGTCTGTAGCCTTTCATGGACTTAATCTTTGTCGTGCTTAAGGACACCACTCTCGTGTGTAGGTGTGACTCAGATCTACGACATGAATACACAGACCCTTTCTGCAGTGTGTAGATTTTATTAACTCTAAGAAACTTCACAGTTTCTTTTTAGTTTTCAAAACCAAGATTAGATGAATTATGTTTTGGTTTGAGGACATGATTTTAAGATCACAGGACTGTTGAGGTTAGTGTTAGAAATGTTGCTAAAAATAATGATGCTAATGCATTCTGAGAGAAAATGTGATAATAATATAATATGTGACTAGGAGAGTGTATTAGCAATAATCTGGTAATACAATACATATCAGGAGAAAAGATATCACTGTTGTACTGACGAGTACTAGACGCCGGTGAATTTACAGACCACATGACTCTTGACAGAGTGCTTTCATTTGTTTTGAAATTAAAATATGTCCAAACATCTGCTTTAAAAGCGGTTGGGAGTCGACTGTATCCTCTCATCCTCAGTCATTGCTGAGACCTTGCAGGATTTCATTGTTCCTTTAGCTGCAGAAAATGTATTGACAGCAGCTTTTCAAGTGGCTGGTTTATTTATTTATTATATTTTATACACACGCTATTGAAATATGGCGAAAATATATTATGAAATAAGTATGATTTTAGGGTCAATAAACATTTTTTCTTAATATTGATACAGTGTTATTGAATATCAATATTATATCGTGGGGGGGGAATTCTTTTCTCACACCTCTACTGTGAAGGTATTGTGTTTAATTAATAAAATACAAACCCAAAAACAAGTAATGTAACTCTCCTGACTCACTCACATGTTTCAAATGTTAAATTCTTGCTCTCCAGTCTCCCCCTGTCATGTATCCTCCCAAATTGAATGATTTTACTATTAATCAACATATATATATATTTATTCTTCATATATTTTACCAGTTCAATTGCTCTTCAGCTTTGACTTCATGACTTTATTTCCATTACGACGGTCAACAATTCTCAATGCCAAACCGATGACTCATCAAGCCCTGGACGTCAACATGAGCAAAACTCACTTCCTCCCTCTGTGAGTCTGACTGAGTTGTGGGAAAACTTGTGAATGTCCTCCAGAAGCATCCCAAACGTCTTCCCCATGTGGGTGGGTTCAGCCTTTCATCATCCACGGTTGTCAAGAGTCGGCAGAAGACATCGCTGTCAAGCTTCCGTCCCATCGCCCACTTTTCCTTTTGTCTTCTGATCACCACTTTCAAAAGCTCCTTCATGTCAGTTGAAGCTGCTTCCCTCCGCCACTAACTGCCCTGTGGTCAGGCAGAACCTTCTCGACCTCACACACAAAAGTCATCCATGGATTCAATTATCAGGGCTGCAAAGATAACTGGGGATGGTATTGGTGAGGCACGCCTTGTGGACGACTTGGAGTGGATCGACAGCTGGCACTCATGAGGACAAAAGAAAATCTTTAAAGAAAGACAGGGGGGGGGGGGGGGTGGACACACAAGAGACAGTGAAGGATGTATCGCCTCCAAGAACATCATGCTTTCATTACTGTCAATTTCTTTTCTTTCTCCTGAGGATTCACTTTGTCATCTTGCCGTACTGGAGAAGCAAGTGATGAGAAACATGTACAGTCTACTGTAAATATGCAGTAATAAGCTTGTTACTGTACCATGAAGAGTAATCTGATCCAAGGTCGCGTCACAGCATCAATCCTCTAAGGCTGTACTGCCCTCTAGTGGCAAAACTGAACGATGCTTTTTCTTATTAGACATGAAGTAGAAGATATGTGCTTGCGAACATCTTTGATAAAATATAATTTTGAAACAACATTTGGGTGATTCTGCATGAAAGTATGGGGGAAGATTTTAGAGAATGTTTAATGGTTTACTATAATTCAACAGGTGTGTCTTGTCTGACAAGATTATAAAGCTTTTATTTACTACTTATTATTTACTATTTATTAATCATATCTCATTTATTAGTTACATTATAAGCAAATAGGTCATTTTTAAATTGAAATGACATTTTATTGAATACTTTTTGCACATTTGCTTTAGTTAAAAAATAAGATCTGTTCGTAAATCATAATCATCTGCTATGGTGAAGAAGAGGATGCAGACAGGGTAGAACATGTGCAGAAAACTGACCATTCGGTGTGTTTTTCCCTTAAATTTTTATCCTTTTAAAAGCGTTTTTTTTTTTACATTTTATGTGACTAGAGAAATGGACACAATATCTCACTGAATATTTTGTATGGTGTACTTTTAAGTTATACTTATTTGGTATCTCTAAGTTTATTTGTTTTCTTTATGTTAAACTTGTCTTCAAAGGTTTTTTTTGGGTTTTTTTAAATATTCTATACATAAATTAAACTTTTTCCAAAACAAATGGTAAAACCACAACATCAGAGAAGATTATTGTGGAAACATTTTATTGTTATTAAAATCCTCATGATAATGTGGTACAATAGTTCAATTCCACAAAAAGGAATTAAATGGAGAAACAATCAATAGATATGTATATCAGAGAAGACAAAGAAGATGCAAACGTGGTTCATTATAAAATTCAACAAGATTCACATTCTCTTTTTGTATTGCATGTTTAGTCATATTTCTCTGCGTCTTTTGGCATCAAATCCTGAGTCGTTGCTGGTGTAATTTTTCCAATTTTCCATTGAGATGAAGCCATTCCAGTCACTTTTTAATGTCTTTTAGGAAATAAAGTCACATGACAAAGCTGCAAACATGTCTATTTATAAGGATTTGTTCCCTTTGAAATCCACTTTGAAGGGATAAAAATATTTAGAGACGCTCCGGCAATTAACTTCAAACCATACTGTTGTGGCTGAGCTTGGTCCACTCAAAGATGTCCTGCTCGCAAACAATGTCCGAGTTGATGAGCAGGTAGCGGTCACCGACACAGAAGTGCTTCTGGCAGGCGGCACACTTGAAACACTCCAGATGGTAAACCTTGTCTCGCACACGCATTGTCATCTCAAACGCTCTGATCCTCTTCTCGCAGGACGCACAAAGACCGTCCTGGCCAAACAGTCTGTGGGTGGGCAGACAAATATCAAAATATTAGTGTTTACAAACCACATTTTTTCCAGTCTACACGGTTCATGGTTCTAAGAAAAGGTAAATATTATTTCCAGTAGAAAAGAATGAGCTACAACTGGCTTTGTGGTTTGAATTAAAGAACAAAACAATATTAATTATACGAAAATAGAGTGAAATTACTATACAAACCGACCTGAGGTAATCTCGTCGACACAGTTTCCGTCCCAGTTTGTAGTAGAGCCGACGGCCGACTTCTCCCAGTCGACAGCCGCAGAGGTCGCAGCTCAGACAGTCCTCATGCCAGTATTGTTCAATGGCCTTCAGGAAGAAACGGTCTCCGATGCTCTGCTGGCATCCACCACAAGTCAGGAGAGAAGGAGGCATCTGGAGGACTTCATCCACCGGTTCCCTTCAAGGAGCAGACAAACCTGTTAGTGCTTTATTTGTTTGTGGAGAAATTGTTTTCAGTGATTCTGTAGACTGTCTAGTTAATTTTAATTTTTTTTAATATTTAAAAATATAAATGCATATATACAATATATAAATATAAATTAAAACAAATTATAGTCATAAACTTGTAATGACTAGTTTTGGCCACGAGGGGTAATATTGCGACATTTAACTGTATGACAGGAACGCATTATTAAGTAGGTTTATAGCATTACAGTATTACCATATATGTGCATTTAAAAAATACGGAGCACTAGACATTTTTTCATTTTTTACCATGACATGTCTGGGGCTCTATTAAAAGAAGCTAGGTATTGAAATTAATATTTAAAAATATGTATTTCTATTAAGTAAATGAGACAAGATGTGCGTTCTTTGTGCATTGTTGAGCTATTTATTTGTTTAGAGGAATTAAAGAAAAGGTTATATCTGACAGAAAAATATATCTGTATGATTGAAATATGTAAGAAAACAACACATTTGGTTTAAAAAAACACATTGACATTGTGAGTTAATAAAACTGATCATTAAAAACAGTTTGACAGCAAACTAACAACCCTGTGGTTTATAATTTTAAAAAAATCATTAATATTTGAAGATAAATATAACCCTAACATTCTCTTTTTTTAATTTCCCCTTTTATGTATCAACCATAATATTTGAATGATTAGTTAAATTACGTTATTTAACATGCCCTTTTATCGTTTATCTTTTTTGGAAATATGATATACTTTTGATGCACTTTCCGCAGGTTTTATTATACACATTAAAGTAGTTATTATCACAGCATACGATAACAAAGCAGGCCGGAATATGTGTCGCTTAAAAGTTGTTGCTGAGTGTTTGTGTGTTGATGGGTTTTTCACCGCCTGACAAGAAGAGCTATAAAGCTAAATTGACATTTACAGGTAAAAGGTTTCATGCTTTATTTCATTTTTCTTCTCTGTTTATTTGTTTTAATTTGTATTTCTCCTCTAACACAATTTTATTTAAACTCAAGTTAACACTAGCATGTATTTAAATAAACGCTCCATTAAATGAAAACATGTTTGAAATACGTACTCGTTTGCTTCCAGGGTTTTCCTCTCGATGGTGGATGACATTTTGGGAATGTTGTGGTCCAGTCGAGTGGACCTGCAGCTGCACCTGCGCCTCCACGCGTCAGTCTCCTCCGCCACTGGTTATTGGTGCAGAATGTTGTGATGAAATCCAGTCGAGTTGAGTTGAGCCGACGATCTCAGACCAGTGAGTGTCCGTCAACTCTCGGTTGTGTCCATCAGCAGTCCAGCAGAAGGTCACGGGTGTCCGCTGCGTGCACGCTCCTGCGGGCGGTCCGTTAGAGAGAGAGCCGAACACATCGTGTTTAAATACGGCTGACCTCCCCTGGCTCTGCTTTCGTTTCCGTCTTCCTGCAGCTCACGACTCCGCACAATGAGAGGAAATGGCTCTTAAAGCGACAGACTGAAGCGTGAGGCTGATCGTGACGAGCGTGCGCGTGCACGTGCGTCCCCTGATAACGACTTCTAGTTGAGCTTATAGTTCCACGAGGAGCATCACGATCACGAAGAATCCCAAACATTGATTCGTTTGTTGCTCTTTCACTCGCCATAATGAGTCTTCAAATATACATAAAAGTCACCTTTATAATAATAAGTGTATGTTTTAAGAGGCTCAGTACAAAAGACAATGAAAAAAACATGCATTTCTAAATTGACAAAAGCTGTTCATTTGAAAGAAGCAAAATACATTATGAATTAATGTATTATAATTTAATAAAACAGTAATATAAATAACTGGTTAATAGATGTAAAATGAATACACGTAAATACACTTTCATTATTATAAGCATAAAAACACTTCTAAAAGAAATAACACACATATATAATAAATCATTTCTGAATTTACCCAAATATTTTTCAGGCATATGGAACGAAACAAATCATTTTATTTATGTTACTTTAATTATAATAATCTATTTCTGTAGTGTGCACGTGTATACTACTTATTGTTGTTGATACATTTTATGTATCATTGTGTTTATTTTATTTAAATATCGTCTTTCTTTTGTGTCTATTATCATTATTATTTCGTATTAAATAATGTATGTATTATTGTTGTTTATATTATTTTTTAATATGGGTACTGTATGTCTTATTACAAAGTGTATATTCGACAAACTACTGTCCATCATGGATGATGACAGTCATTCTCTGAACACTGTCATCAGTGAGCAGAGAAGCAGATGAAGAGCACGAATACTTCTTCCCAGATGCAAAACTAATAGACTCAGGGACTCATTCATTTCTCCTGCTATTAGATTGTAAGTATAATTCTGAATTTGGGGGCAGGAGTGGAGCGAAAAGATGATATTCTATGTTAATCTTTGTATCCTTTTCTTTGTGTTATATTTATTTGATATATGGTCTTTATACTTAGATGTTGTCATCCTGCGCATTGTTCTTTTCATTGCACTTTGTTCTTGTCCATGTTGTTATGAAACTATCATCTGTGTTGCTGTGAGCTGGAAAATCAATTTCTCAGAGGGATCAATAAAGTTTATCTATATATGTATGTATCATGTTTTTTGTGACGACATTAATATCCCCATTAAGGTGTGTAAGGAAATGACAACTTTACTGTTATCAATCATCTAGATTTAACACACATTTCAAATAGTCACTTGATTAACTGATAATCGTACATATTTAATTCATATTAAATAATCATTGTCTTGCATTGCATTCACTTAAACCAAACTCAGGTTCACAACTCAAAGGCCGAGGTCAGAAAGCCTCACACACACAGAAAGATTAAACAATCCCAGACTCCCAGGAAGTCTGGACACCTGTTTGAGAACTCACACTGAAGGACACAAGTCGCTGGGAAGAGACAGATTTGAGAAAACAACAACTTTCAGTAAGTTTCCACTACGATTACGTGCGACGGCCATCTTAGAATCAAGTGTTTACATTTACTGACCAATCCTACATTCACATTTGACTAGAGGCGTTAACCTGAATATTCTACTATAAAGATCCACCATTTTGTCTGATCTCTCGGTCTGGCATTCGAAGACGTCTGCGATAGATCTCTCTGCTTGCTAGCGCCCGTGTTCACGTAAGTTTGTTTCTGACTTTTGCATAATTCACTAAACGAGCATTTTTCTTAAACTCATCAATGTGTCTGTCCTTCATTCCACCACCACGTACGAGGCTGGGGAGGGGTCGGTTCATCGGAACACAAAAACCCCTAACAGGTGTATCAATCAATAAATCAATCAAGACTATAAAAAAAGTGAAAACGGAGGGATTTGTGTTTAAAGTATTGTCTAAAATGTGCTTCCCAGCTTTCATAAAAACAACAATATGGCTTAATACTGTGTTTTCCACTCAAGCACTATGTTGTCTAACCATTCTCCTAACATTAGTGTGTTTGTTGATTTCACACCAGAGCTGATTTCTCTTATCTTCTGCCAGAGTTTGGGGGGCTCCCTGCAGGAGGGAGGGCTTCCACGAGCAGTTTGACTGGACTGAGAGATAAAGCTCCAGAGTGGGTCCTCGGCCAGATGCAGAGAAGGACTTAGTCAAAATTAAAAGGCTAAACGAATCCCGGAGCCACGCGGCTGTTGGACGGTGCATGGCTGGATCGCCACCAACGCTGAAAGAGCCGGAGGTGATCTGGCACCGTCGACCGTGCACCACAACTTTGTTTGTCCTGTTCAGTGGGAACTGAAGAACTACACAAATGGTGGTCAATGGAAATATCGAGATGACCTAAATGAGCCTGGAAGTTCTTTCTAACTTCTCACATTTGCTGCATCAACTCTTGAAGTTTCATGGAGATAAAGACACTACAGTCACTTAGGATCTTAGATCAGGGGTTATGGAATACCAGTATTATAGTCAAGAATATTTAATAACAAATATTGCATTATAAATTAATTCAGATTTCATAAGTAGAGGAATGGACTTCTGTAATGGTTGTAGACTCAAAATAAATAATTTGGTGTTTAATTTTGAACTGTCATGACTCACAGTAACTATTATTTTAACAATGTTCTTCAATTTGCAACTTTGCCTGAAAATATCGACTGGCCAGTGACGACCAACATTACAGTTTTAGCTTAAAGTAATGTTTCACCATAAATTCACAACAAGAGGGACGTTACAGACGAGCAGCATGGAGGCATTTTGATGTTTTAATTGTGTCTTTTTGGATGAAGATGAAGACAACTGAGTACTACCTTGTTTTGTAAGCAAAAAAGTTTTACTAAGTGCAGTTTATTTCGTTTTCATTTCTTTTATTGATAACTAGTTTTTAAATATGACTATGCAGTTTTGTTTAAGGTATTTTGTCCTTAACTTTTGGATTTTTTTGTGAGTATTTGTTGACCATTTTTTAGATGATATCAGAGAATCAGAAACTTTTATTGTGTGTATGACACCATTTTTTTTGTGGTGCGAGTATAGAATACTATAATGAAATAATCTATAGGAAAACAGAAATACTTAAAGAACAAAACAATACTTATTTAAGCATATTTAGCTGTTTAATTTATGACTTGTTTTAAACTTTTCGTGCCTTTATTTTTAAATAACAGCGTTATCACCAATTATTCAGTCTTACTTAGTGTTGCTTTAATCTCAATCATTGACATAGCCGTTGGAATGCAAATTGGAAATCATAATTATTATATTAACAAAATAAATTCATGTGAAGGCCATATCACATGAAGAAATTTGTTGAATAAATAAAAAATAAAAGCTCTTGTTATTGTATTTAAATCATGTATTATGAACAGGCAATCTAAGTTTCAAACATATGGGGAAAACATAATATCAGGAATTCAATATTTAGTTAGGTTAGGTTCATTTATCTAAAAGTGACTTTTATTAACACAAAAAAAACATAGTACACAACTTAGTAGCCATTTTATACTCACTGGATCTTGTCAAAAGCAGCTTTTATCCTCTTGTTTTATTTGCAGGTGTTGTTTATTATTTAGGTGGTGAACAGTTAAGACCGTATGAACACAGGTCTGCCTAGTTTCAGACTTTATACTCAAGAGCATTAAAACTTCACCGGCCTGATGTTAAATATGAGCAGTTCTGGCTTCCTGTGTGTTTGAATGAAGGGCTGGTGAAGGGGGATCCACTTCCTGCCCCGCACATGCATGGTGGCACATCTTTCATGGTTTCCCATGTAGACTCCAGATGGTTCAGTGTGATAGGAGAGAGAAGCAACTGCAGAGGACATTCTTCATTTCAGCCTAAGTTATGTTATTTAGACTTCAACCTGTTTTAAATTAAATTTTATGCAGCTTCATTTTGTTTTACAACCATGTCTGATTTGAAGGCCTGGAAAAGAAATGGTTAAAAATTGAGGCGACCATTTGGGAAGTCGTGTCGATCATGTCCAGCTTCCTGTTATTGCCTGTTTGATACTGAGGGTATTATGGAGTTGAAACCTGTGTGGAATTATAGGGATGGCAGTTAAATATGTGCAAGAGGAATTTCAGTGTACTTGAACATTGAACTGTTATTGTTCTCAGTTACATGTTACTCGTAATTATTAAATTGATCTATATGATGGTTGTCTAGATAATAACCTTTTGACTTGTAAGAATTAAACTTTTCCCTTATTGATATACCATTACATGTTGTACTTTTTAACTTCGCACCTTCATTTTCTTCCCTCAAAAACACATCTAGTTGAGCTTTACATCACCTGCATTGAACAATTTTATGATTTCTTTAGAAATATATATTTTATGTGAATTATTTATGCAATTCCAACAATTTCCTATGAAACAACACAAACCCTATACAAGCATTACAAACCAAAAATATAAATCAAGTAATATATATTTTTTTCAAACAGGAGGATTTAAATTCTAAATTCATTTTTAATAAAAAGTTAAAATTGTCTCTTAAGAGAAAGCATACTGAAAGTCTCTGGCTGTATTATTTGTTTCGTCGGCCGTTATTCGGCCAGCTGTCTTGAAACAACAAGATAGCGGACAATGTGTTGACTCCTTTAACAGCAACAACAAAACCTAGCACTTCCTTTCCTATCTCGAGTGAAGCGATAAGTGGCGTCAGTTTGGGATCGCCTTTAGAACAACAGGAACAGCAACGTTTTAATGCTTCCTGCCACTAAATTAATTTGAGCTAGGTGGCCATTTTTTGTCTGGCGGAGGGTTTTTCTATAAAAAAAATAGAAGCTTGGACTGAGGAAACACCCTTGCATTCCACATCGGTTCTACTTTGACAAACGACAGGCTGAGGAAATGAGTCACTCGTTGACAGGGAGCTTCACTTGCACTTGGGGTCTTGTATTGTATCTTGTATCAGTACTGTCTGAAAAAAAGGAAAAGACTTTCAGAGTCTACTGTTGTATCCCTGTTAACTATGTCCTGTTTTAAAAAATAAATAAAATAAAAGCTTTTTAAATTAAATGTTAATCCTATCCTAAATATCTGGCTTTTGTTGTGACTGAAGTTGAATAAATATACAATAAATACATCTATTAATAACGTGAACAGTGACCTGTTGATCCACTATATGACAGGAACGTTTTTAACAAGTACAAGTTTAGTCTAGACAGTAAAGGTAGTTTTTTTTATACGTTAATAATTGAACTTTGTGTTAAATATATATCTACTGCTTAGTTATGCTGACATCTAGTGGTGGTTAACGATATAAAAAGTTGTGACTGGGAAATATACTGTATGTATTGGTGGAGATCCATGGGGAACCCTGTAGATACAGTCATAAAACAGGCAATTTGATCAAAAATCAACCTCTTTTTTCTTTTCTTTTTACTGTGGGAGTAAACTGGAGTGTCCAGAGGAAACACTAAGAAGCGTGGGGAGACAATAAAAACTCCACAAAGAAAGAGTACGTTTTAATTTTGAAAATGTGCAATGAAACCTAAACAAGTATAAATACCAGTATAAAATTTGCTTTGATAGATCCTTGTATAGTCACATGTAGACAGGGTCTGCTATTTAAGCAGATTATTATCTATTAATACATTTTTATTTATATATATAAATATATATATATATATATATATATCTTTCTGCAATGGAAACTAAGTCAGATTTAAAAATAATACTGCCATTGATAAATTGCAGACATAAGGCCCCTGAGTTTGTGTTAAAAAATGTGTCAGTCGAAACAGAGTAAGTTATTAATTGTCGTCCACAAGTTGTGTTGAATTGTTTTCAAATTAAATCAAATTAGTGATGCATGTATTTACAATTTATTTAAATTCAGTTTTCACACTGTTTAATGCACGTCGTCTGTGAAGGCACTTTAATGTACCCGATATGTTCAATATTAGTAATTAAACGAAATACAAAAATTGTATAATCAAACAAAAATATTTTTGTTACATCAAAAAAATATTGCTTTATGATTCTGAGTGTGCAGAGCCTTCGAACCTAGTGAGTGTGCAGATTTTCTGCCAGGAGGCTGTACGACAGTGTGCCTGATTATAAAACCCTCGTATATTTCGTGTATTCCGAAAACAACAATTTATTATTGAATATTGCGATGTTGTGTTTACAACTCATTGCTCGTCTCAATCAAAATCTTTGCCAGTTTTAACCATTGAACGTTCTTAGTATGCGTTTACATTCAGGCGTGGATGAGGCAGCTAAGATTGATGGCACGCCTTTATAAAGAGTTTGAGCCTCTACAGAACCCCCTCAGTTGTCGGTGAGGCCGGCGGGGCGGATCCCACGCATTGTAGAGTGATAAGCAACAAATAAGGCAACACGACTGAAACAATAACAAAAAACATCTCGACCTCGTCGTCTATTAAAATAGCGAGCTCCTTCGGTGGATTCAAAACATAAAGGTAGGTGGAAGAAAGTGTCGCCCCGGCCCGACGATGAGGCTTCCGGACCCGGCTGCATGTGTTAGCATGAGCCGCTAGTGCGGACATTTTACTGTACCTCGACGAACACTTCGTATAACAGATAACTGGGTGTTTGATCAGAAGTTGTTTCATCCCCCTTTTCGTTTTGCTTTTCGAATAAAAACCTCGAAAGGATAGCTTCGTAGAACAATGACTGTGCTAATATGGAAAGGTGTGGGATTCGATCGAACTAAGTCCAGGACCAACTTTTTCAATGTTTAATTTATTCCACAAGTCTTTACAGCTGAAGTTCCAGCAACTATCAGCATTTTAAGTTGAAATCACTTGTCTAGTTCTTAGGATCGCAATGTTGTTTTTTAAGAAATTGTTTTAAACTCAAAAGTTCCCAAACCCTCTCTCTGTTTTACTTCATTCAACCCACATTTTAAGGTATGTCTTAAATAAACGTGTTTTTCGATCACTTTCGGTTTGTAGTTTGACATAAACTGCTGAGTCCTTTCAAGCTTTTTTCTTTTCAATGGATTCATGTTCTGTATGTTGTCTTTAGGATCTTCATAACAACAGTAAAAATGCAAACAACCTCCTATTAAGCCTTTGATCTACAGTTATGTATCCCCTTTATACTTTATCCTTACTAACCTTTGTGTACTTGCTGTTGTTTTACAGATGCCCTCAGCAATGAATGCAAATATGACGGTGCAGCCTGCCAGCCCAGAGATGGGATCCGCTCCAGGCTTAATGGGCAACGCTTGTGGGCAGTCTGAAGTTATGAAGCAAGTCCTGTGTGTCATCGACAAGAAGGCCCGCAACATGGAAAAGAAAAAGGTTGATTGGAAAAACTGTAGTCACCATATATTGCAGCAATAATCTCGATCCAAGTGGTTTCACATGAATTTGATCTTCTGCAGGGCAAGTTGGATGATTATCAAGTCAGGAAGGATAAAGGAGAGACTCTCAATCAGGATCAACTGGTAGGATCAAAAAAACAAAAAAAAAACGTTTTGTGGATAAAAGTATTGATGAATAATTTGAATAACGCATAAATGTCATCGTAGGACGCCCTCTCCAAGTACCAGGAAATCCTAAATAATTTGGAATTTGCCAAAGAATTACAGAAAACGTTTATTCTACTCGGCCAAGATGTAAGTATAAAGTTTCTCATTCTCATGGTTCTTTTCTGAAAGATGTTTTTTTTCTTTTTTTTCCCTAAAACCAGATCCAGAAGGGAGTGAAGAAGTTGGCCCGCAGAGAGCAGCTGCTGCGGGAGGAGGCTGAGCAGCGGAGGCTGAAGACGGTTCTGGAGTTGCAGTACCTTCTGGATCGCCTGGGCGACGAGACCGTGAGACGAGACCTGAAGCAGGAAGGCACGGCCTTGATAACAGACTCGCAACTCTCGGCTTTTGACGAGTTCTATAAGCTAGTGGGGCCCGACCGTAACCAGAACATCCGGTGCGTATCTTGGAAATGTCCTGGTAGAACTTGTATTAGATTATTATTATTATTACTGAATACATTTGCTGATTTGACTAATCCGCACTTTACCAGGTTGCTTGATCAGTATGAAGAAGCTTCAGTACATCTTTGGGATTTGATGGATGGGAAGGACAAGGCCGTGGTTGGAACGACGTGTAAGTAGCTTTTGATTTCTGTTCATGCGTCTTTATTATTGTGCGATTGTTGGTGCGTTCTAAGTAAGTTGTCAGTTGTTTAAAGCCAACTGTTTTTTTTAGTAGATGCTTGTGCTTAAATGTTTATCTACTTGTATTAGATGGAAGGTTAAACTTATCGTTGTCATGAATGTGACGAGATGTTGCTTCAATGTTGAGTGAAAAAGCAAAAACTCATTGTGACTAGTTGTTTATTTGCTCTCAGTTATGTTATTAGCTCAAATGTAGCAAATACAGCTTGTGTGGTGTAACTCTGTTGTGTCAGTGATTAATCCTTCTCTCCGCGCTCGCCTCGGGTCTCTTGCAGCTGCATTCTGCTTAGGAATGAGCTCTGTGGGTTTATCCTGACTCTGCGATGCGGCACTCTGCCAGTAGCCTGTAGCTTCAGTGGTCCCGAGTCTAGAGCTGCATTAACATACCGGTGACCCAGTTTGGTCTAGTAAAACAGCCTCGCTCCCCTTCTTCCATCAGTGTGGCAACTTTTGTTGCTGTCCCAAAAAGTTGAAAGCAAGTCCTAAAAGTTGTATCGGCCTCTGCCAACACAACAGAACTGCAATTGCCTGGTACGACTCACTTCTCTAAACTAGACATGGCAAAGTATTTTGAAAATAATTCCAACACGTAGCGATAACTAATGAAATAGCTGTATATCTATAAGAGGACATCAGGGTCAAGGTCAGCAAATATTGAAATGATGATGTAAATTACAAAATATTGATGGAGTAGGTGAGAAGATAATGAAGTCATTTTCATCTTGTTTGCATAAAACTGATCTGTTATCACTTGGGTACCACTTTTTTCATTTTGACGTTTGTTTAGTAAAGTTCATTTATTCAATGTGTGTGACAGCTATAAACTCATCGTACGAGCTTGTCAGTTTATATATTTAATCATTTAAAAAATGTATATATACATATATATATTTGTATGTTTGAGCAAGTTTGCTTGGGAAATATACTTTGCTTATGTTGATGTGATTTTTATCTGTTGCTTTAAGTTTTATTATTATTATGTCACTTTATGCTCTCAGCTCTGTGTCATTATTGTATCTATACCTTTTTAATCACGTTTGTCATTAATCAAATCATTTCCAGACAAAGCATTGAAGGAAACCTTGGACCAGCTTTTGCTGAGCGGTTACTTCGACAAGGCGGCGGCGGCGGCTCACCAGAATGGCGTGTGTGAGGTAGAAGAGGAGAGGGAAGAGGCAGAACTGGTCGCTTCTGCACCGTCGACGGCGTCTGTCGCCGAGTCGTCGGAGGCGGAAGAGCAGCCCATCGACGCAGGTCAGCACCTCTTCCTTTTTTACCCATCATTAGTTGGTGGTGGTGGAGATGTGTAACTTTTTTGGATGTTCTTTTTGATCACCTGTGTAGAATCTGAAATAATTGAGGAGTTTGTGGAGCCTGTGTCTGTGGAGACGACGGAGGTGAGTTGTTTTTGTGGGGAACATCTTAACAGGTATTTTTATTTAATTGTATTTCTAACTTGAACATCTTTCAGTTTGTAAATAGACAGTTCATTCCAGACGGCACATACAACAGTGACAAAGAGCAGGCGGATGAGTGGACCACAGACACGGAGGTATGTTGATTGATGGCTTCTTGATCAATTCTCGCAGCTTTTACACTGCTGGGCAATTTAATTTCCTATAAGATACTGGGACTGTCGTGTGGGGTCGTCAAACCTAAATTCCGCCATAATGAATATAAAGAAACATTTTCATGGAAGAAAATACAAATTGAATACTTTAAATAACAATATAAAAATGATGCCATGACTTGTAACACTTATGTTCTTACTTTATTATAAGATTCCCTGTTATAAATCAATCAAACTTACCTAATGCCATTAGTAATATCTTTGAGAGAGTGCATAAAACATTATTATTAACACATAAAACATGAAGGAGAGTTGGAAGTAAGACTACAATGATTTGAAGAATTTTAAGGTTTGAAATAATTAATAGCAAAACAATATTTTTTAATATTTTCACTGTCTCTCTCCATGGGCTTGAATTCAGTAAAGAGCCGCATTTGGCCCCAGGTCTGACTAGGTTCTGCAGTTGTGAGTGAAATCTTAAAATAGTTTTTGATCCAAGAGTTTAACTCGAGGGAAAGTATTTGCTACCAAAAAGGATTGACCTCATTTAAATCGGAGAAAATGTCTTGTTTAGTCATCAGAAAGCAGTTTCTCTGGTCAACATGAGGCCAGTCGTAGAGAGTTCTTTGAGCGAACATCGGGTCGGGAGAGAGACGAGGGATGTTGATTAATGGAGTTGGTGGAACAGACGAGTCCTAGTTTAGGAAAATATGTAAGGACTTCAAAATGGGGGGATCATCAGTCAGCTGTTTGTCTTTCAGTCTCAGCCTGTTAATGTGATGCAGCAGCTGCCGGTGCAGCCCGCCCCAGCCCCCGTCGCCATGGAGACCCACCCCTTGAGCTTGGACTCCTCTGTGCCACAGCCAGACACCGTGGCCCGGAAGCAGGTGGTCCAGGACCTGATGGCACAAATGCAGGGGACCTACAACTTCATGCAGGTGAGGAATTTAAGCGAGTTAAAGATTAGAGTGATGATAACAAATGCCCTGACTCTCCTCAGGACTCCATGCTGGATTTTGATGGACAGGTCATCGACCCGGCTATCGTCTCGGCTCAACCCATGAAGCCCGCTCAAAACATTGACTTGCCACAGATGGTTTGTTCTCCAGGTGAGGCAGATTTCTTTTCCGTAATAATCAGTTTTATCTACTTATAAATGCCTTTTTTTTTTCCTGATCAGTCGTGTCACTAAAATGTCTCTAGTTCCTACAGACCTCCGACTATCTCAACCCAACACTGTCCCTGTCCAGCCTGAGCAGGTGAATCACACACACCTGAGCTTCAAGCCATGACTTTTTTTTTTTTATTAACACTAGAAGTTGTCAATTGTCCAGATCCCCATCGCCTCCCGGACGTCACCGCCCATGTACCAGACCTCGCACACGCCGGATCCTCGACCCTCGGTGGAATCCATCGATCCCATCCAGGTACCTCCCCCGCCCCTCCCCCACGGCTCACAGCAAAATTCTCTGGCAGATCAGTCGCTGAACAGATGCCATCGGTTAATCAATTAGACTGGATGCGAGAATTAAAATGTCTTGCAGTACTCTCCATTAGAAAGAGTTCTGAACGACATCCATTTAATTTGCCATAAAAAGTCTCGACTTTTGTGAACTGATCAGCGATGTCCACTGAGTGGTGCTGCTTTTACACAAAACATTTTCGTACTTCAAACAGAATCCATTAAGTGTTTCCAGTCTTACTTTGAATGAGTTAATCCCTTAATAATAATGTTAGCGTAATACTATAATTGGAACATTTTTTTCGGGTGGAATCATTTTTTTTTTTTACAATTTGAAATTGCATTTTCCAAAATCAATTTAAAGGGCTACAGATGTTTACAAAATATTGAATAGTTCCACCAGAAAGTACCAGGAACTTTCAGCCAATCATGCGACGCGCAGAATATCATGTGTAGCTGTTGAAGCACTGGTGCGTCAAGTCCTGATGGCGATTCCAAATCAACAGTATTGTTGGTAGCACTAATATACATATGTTTTTATATCGAATTAAAAGGCTTCAAATTAAAAAATATTTAATTTGTAAAATACATATTTAAATATTGGAATAAGAATAAAAAGATATATATGATATGGTATCACAGGTTCTAACAATACAGCGGTTTCGCCTAAAAGATTACTCGATAAAACACAAACACCTTTGCCCTCCCGGGTTTATGTCTTCTTGACTTGTTGCCTTACTGTCATTCAAAATATGGACACTGCTCGCTGTTGACAGACCTCCATGTCCTTATCGTCGGAGCAGCCTCCCCCCTCCTCAGCACTCCCTCCCGCCTCTCAGATGTTCCAGCCGGCTTCCAAATCTCCTCACAGCAGTGGCATCAATGTAAACGCGGCACCATTCCAGTCAATGCAGACAGTAAGAGCCTTCAGTTGACATCAGTTGTTCACAAGAGACGAGCTGCCAGCAGAACTTTGTCAGAAGTAGATCAGAGCTTGTGTGTGTGACCTGGAGCGACCTCTTGGCTGCTCTCTCTAGAGGGAAATTGAGAGTAATGAGATTTCTGCTAATGAGCTTGTGACCTTTCCCTGGTTTTGGTTTCACCACAAAGAGCTCCTTGGGGCTGTGTTTTGGCAAGAATCTGGCAAAATGATGTGTATCACAATACAGGGGCAACAATACGATACATTGCGATACTGTAGTAAGAAGGATACATTTGTTGTATTGTCCAGTACTTGACTCTGGTGTTGTAGTATTTACAGACCACTTGACTCTTGATGAAGTCGTAACTGCTTTCATTTGCTTTGAAACCAAAATGTGTTCAAACACCGGCTTTAAGCGCTGCTGGAGTCCACTGTATCCTCTCGTCCTCAGTCATCTGATCTCCTGTGATTTCATTGTTACTTTAGTTGTAGAGGACGTTATGATTGTGGAAGTAGGTTTAATTGCCACACAAAAATCATGCTATGTGTAATGATATTGGCATGTCAATTGTAAAAATATATATATATATATATACTTCATCACAAAAATTGTAAAAAAAATATTTTTATTAATGATTTATTTAAATTCAAACCATAAAATATTTATTATTGAAAAAATCAAATTTGAGAGCCAAAATAAAACGAACCCCTTTTTTTTTTTAACACACTAGTGCTGCTGAATATCGAAACCGTTTTGTGATAAAATGTCTTGATATTTTCTCACACACTTTGTGCTCCTTGTTCTCTTCTGGTAAGGTGTTCAAACTCAACGCTCCGGTCCCCCAGACTGATGAGGCCGAAGCCTTGAACCAGGCGGGCCAGTACCAGAACAGTTACAGCCCCTCCTTCAGCTCCCAGTCGCAGCTTCCTGCTGAACAGACGGAGATCCAGGCGGAGCAGCTTCAGTCTGGTGAGTCCTGCATGGATTCGCCAAAGTCTAGCTGGACTCCTGCTGATGTCTCCTTCTCAGTGGGATCCTTCCATTCCCAAGACCAGTCGGGAGGTCATCAGCAGCCGACCCCGCAGGGCTTCAACAGGCAGTCCTTCTACAACGGCAGAGGGATGTCCCGGGGCGGACCCCGTAACGCTCGCGGCGTCATTAATGGATACAGAGGGTCATCCAATGGATTCAGAGGTCCGATTCTCACCTGAAGTTCTGCTCGTACAGCCTTTGATTTTACTAAACATGGTTGTTACACTCATGTTAACATTGTCATGTTAATAAAGTTTTTCAGCGTTGTTTGCGTTCCCTTGTCATCAAAAGAATTGAATGTTTTAAGGGTTTTGAGGTTTTCCAATTGTCTGTGATACAGGTAGCTACGACGGTTACCGTCCACCCTTCGCCAACACGCAGAACTCCGGTTACGGGCAGACCCAGTTTAACACACCCCGCGACTACTCCAACGGGAATTATCAGAGGGTACGAAGCATATCGTCGTCTGCTCGTTTTAATGCTCACGATCCTTGACAATCGTCTCTTGTCCTCTCAGGATGGCTACCAACAGGGCTACAAGCGTGGAGCCGGTCAGGGACCCAGGGGGGTGTCGAGAGGCAGCACTCAAGCGCTGAGATCCTGAAAAAAAGCCTTTTAAAAATGACTGACGGATTTTACTTGCACCACACTGAAAGTTCAAACATCCCCCCCCCCATCACCAGTGGTAATTCTCCATCAGCTCTGGCCGCTTCAATATTCGACGTGTAGAAAATTGGTAAACTGACCACGAGCAAAGCTGTGAACCCAACTAGTGATTGACTCAAGCGGTTGAACAATGTTCCTGTGAACTTGAAATATTTCTTAAGTTATTTTTTTTTCTTTGTATCGTGCCTGCCACTGCTGGTTCCCCCCCCCCCTCCCCCAGGGTCCAACTCCTTCTCAGTTGTTTCAGTTCGGTTCCATTAAAAAAAAACGTTTTTTAAATGTTCAACTCCAATCTTTTGTTTTAAAATGGACATTTCAATAAAGTTCTGTTGCATACCAATACTTGCTGGAGGTTTTTTTTTTCTGCATCGTTGTTGAACTTCCACTGGCGCATCTAAGAAATCTCACAGCAGTGGCATCAATGTAAACACGGCACCATTCCAGTCTATGCAGACAGTTGGAGCCTTCAGTTGACTAGTTTGTTCACAAGAGACGAGCTGCCAGCAGAACTTTGTCAGAACTAGATCTGTGTGTGTGTGTGTGTGTGTGTGACCTGGTGCGACCTCTTGGCTGCTCTCTAGAGGGAAATTGAGAGAAATGGAGATTTCTGCTAATGAGCCTGGTTTTGGTTTCACCACAAAGAGCTCCTTGAAAATGGATTTTTCAATAAAGTTGTGTTTCATACCAATACTTGTTGGAGTGTTTTCTGCACGATTGTTGCACTTTCACTGCCGCATCTAAGAAACCACGTATGGGTGAAATGATTTGTTATTGGAAAGGGGGGATTTTTAAGGGGGAAGATCTCTACATGTATTTATTGGGATATAAATGGTAGATGTTTTATTGGATCTCAAATTGATAACTTCACAGTTTCCGTTTATTACTCTGCAATATAATTGCAATAATTTATATAAGACAAATACAGATTTCTAGTAACTTCATTTAGCGCGCGGTGTCGCTGCCTGCTCTCATCAGTGTGTGGTTGTGTGTGTGAATGGGGGGATGCGTGACTGTTAAGGTGCTTTGTGACCCTGGTCTAGAAAGGCGCTATACGAATAACCATTCTTCTTCTTCTTCTTCTTCTTCTTCTTCATTCTGCTACCTGTTTTGTTTTGGGCGGGGAAGTGGTCACGTGAGACGCTTCCAAAGATGATTTCGCAATGCAAGATAACTGGATATTACTACTATTTTAAATATATTATATACTTCTTTATACCAACATCGTTCGCATACAATCTAAAAAAAAGTTCTTACTAAAACTCTTGTATATTTCGAACTATTTTGTTGATTTTGATTTCTAAAATGAACAACATCTGTAGTCAACACGAAACGAAAACAATCGCGATGGCATGGTAACTATCTCGCTCCAATGTAACATCTTTGATCGATTTCCGTCGCTCAGTTTTGACGTCACGCCGGGGTCCTCCATGAGCGGCTCCATGCGTGTCAACAGCGTGAGTTTAAAATCCGAGTTTTTAAACAAGATTTAGCAAAACGTTCAAGCAAGTTTGATATATTTAAATCTTCATCCCGAACATCGTCGGTAAGTTGAAACATTTGTCTGTACATTTTTTAACTTAGAAATGACGTACCATGTTTTTCTAGCGACAGCAAAGCGTCTACATTCGACTTTAATATAATTAAAACAATAACTTCCTTACATCGTGTTAAAGTATTAACAATCAATTGATCGATAAATGTTTTCCTCTGAGTACCATTTTTCGTGCCTGTTTTTCAGTGACTTCACAAGTATTAAACATCG